>NW_004524594.1:7281833-7309747 GCF_000260255.1 Octodon degus
TAATTCTGATGGGTTTTCCTTTGAATGTGATCTGCTTCTTTTCTCTAGAGGCTTTCAGTAGATTATTCTTGTGCTGAATTTCTGGGATCTTGACTATTATATGTCTCAGTGTGTTTTCATTGGGTTGAGGTTCCTTGAAGTTCTGTATGCTTCAATTACCTGAATGTCAGATTGTTTCCTCATATTCGGGAAGTTTTCTGCTATTACTTCTGCCCATATTTTTTTGATGTCATTTGTGTTGACTCCTTCATTCTCATTGATGCCTATTGGTCTCACATTGTTCATCTTTGCATCATCTTGCAGGTGATGGATTATCCTTTCCTGTATCCTTACCTTTTCACTAGCTACACCAGCATCTTCTAGATCTGAAACTGTGTCTTCACATTCACTTAAACGGTTTTGCAAGCTTGTGATTGAGATTTTAATTTCCTCTATATCTCTTTGACTCTGCTTCATGCAATCTATTTCTTTCCTGTACTGATCATTCAGGAATCCGTCATTTTTCTAATCTCTATTTTTTATCAATATCTTCTTTAGAACTAGTTATAAATTCTTTTACTGCAGTGTTTTTTTCAGATTGAGTTTCCTGCCTATGTTTCTGTAGTTGCTTCTTTACTTCAGCTGCTATGAGTTCTGAGAGTTCTTTTTTTATTTCAGAAAAGAATTGCGCTCTGATTTCCTCTATATCTTTCTGCTGTTGCTTATTTACTATCAACGCCATCAATTCATGCATTTGAGCCAAGCTAGTGTCCTCCGTACTTGTTCTGGGTGGGCACTGGGTTTCTTCCATATATTTCTGCATTTGATTCTTTAGTGCAGGTGTTATTAATTCAGGGATTTCTCCTTTTATTTCCAATCTGAGGTCCTCTATATCTTTCTGAGCTGTTTCTTTATTTCAGAACCTGTTGATTCATTGCTTTCAGCTGTGTGATTTCCAATTTGTTCTGTGTTAGTGTCTTCTGCACTTGTTATGGGTGGGCTTGGGTTCTGAGGTTGCATTTTGTTCCTTCTCGTCATTTTGTGTAGCTCTGTCTTCTGACCTTTGTTGTAGATCTTTGCTGTAGTTATAACCTTTGCACGTACTGTAGTTCAGGTGCAGCTCTACAAAGTTTGGACTTATCCAGCTGTGTCTGCCTTGCGTCTGGCTGCTGTGCTCAGCTCCTTCCCACTGCTGCCCTTGAGGGTGAACCTGTTATGCCCCTGTGGCAAGATGATCTGCTCCTGGACTAGCTGGGTGGATCTATCCTCTACACTCTCTGCAGGGATTGCAGCTGCAGGGTTACACCTCAGGCATGTATGCCAGGCCTGTACTGTGCCTGGAGGGGGCAAGGTGAAGTAGGGGGAAGAGGAAGCTCTCCCACACACTCACCAGACCTGGGCTAGGACTGGTTCTGGGGGTTCCCGGAATGCGGCAGAAATTCCTACTCGGCGGGTGGGCTAGGGGAGGTGCTGTGGAGTGGTGGGGGGCAGCCCAAGGGGGTGCGAGAGGGTCCAGCCCATGTTGCGCCTGGGCTGGGACTGGTCCCACTGGTGCAGGGTAGCAGGAAGCTTTTCCACACATTCACTGGACCTGGGCTAGGACTGGGTCTGGGGGTTCCCAGAACACGGCAGCTCCATAAAATCTTAAATTTTCCTTTCATAGACTTGCCTTAAAATAATCCATTTGAAAATACTTTAAGGATTAACTAATCCCACCGAAAGACAGACACACATACAAGCAATGTGCAATGACAGTTACACAAGTAACATGAACATGGGAACATTAGGCACAGAATTCCCTGTGCCCATAGAAAATTTAGGATAATTTTGGGGGGTGTATGCTTCCCAATTTCTTACATTACTATTCATATATGCTCTTTTTCTATCTGTTACCCTAACAATAAAGGATCCAACAACTGTAATGGATAAAACCAAATCCCTAAATCATCTCTGAAACTTTATTTTTTCATTGCTTTCATGCTGCGTATCAGAAAATTTAGTATCCATGACAGAGACCAAAACAATCATTTTATCACCAGTGTTACCTCCCAAATCCTGGTCATTCATCTTCTTTGCTTATTTAACTAGTGTCCCTGTGCTGAACTCACGTAGCCCATTGTCTGCAATGTAGCTAGAGTAATCTTTTAAAATTAAAGACCACAATGTATTAATAAATTATAGAGCCACATGGAAGACAGATGACAGGTAATAGGGAGGTTAATGTATTGCAAATGAGAAGAAGACTGAGAGATGGAGATGTAGCAAAGCCCCCCAAAACTAACTCGCACGTGTTATATGTGTGAACCACCTCCCCATGATGAATGTAATCATTATGTACTGCCAATGCATACTAATGAAAGTTAAGCAGAACTGAAGATTAGATTATGTTATCTTGTGCATTAAATATTGTAATAGGTTTCTACTGGTTTGGAAAAACAGAGACAGTAGAATATTATGTCCTGAAGAATACAGTTTAACATGTCTCAAGCACATAATCATGTCAGTACCACTATTCTACGTTTTCATCAATGCACAATATTTGAGTACCTGTGTCTTTTCTTTTTAATTAAAATAATAGTATTTTTCCATCTTCCAGCTCTTTTCTTGCTCACTCTTTGCCACAGAATGTCTTCCCCACCTGCTTACCTGACTGCTTATTTCTTATATCCTTCTGAGCCTATCTCAACCAAAACTTCCACAGGGAGATCTTTCTTTTATTCTTTTTAAAATTTTTTTATTCATCTTCATGGGAAAAAGTAGAATAGCAATGAAACAGCTTCAATACAGGGTAGTAGAACTTTTACAATAATTAATACATTGCATATTGTTGTCTTCATAGTAGTAATTCAGAGGACAAGACACAGACCTATCTTGTCTAAACAATATTAGTACAAATTTTTATTCTCATTGAAGTAAGAGAAAGTAACTGTATATCTATCCTAACACTCTTGTGTAGACATATATATTAAAACACTAAGTTCAGTGCAAGCAACTTAAAAGGTGATGTATTGTTCTGTGCTTTAATTTGAAAACAAACAAACAAAAAAAAAAAAATATATATATATATTTCCTTCCCCTTTTTTCCTCACAACAAAACTCCTTTATTTACACTTTTGTGAAGTTAGTAACGCATGATACTAGATTGCCTAGCAACTGATAGCAAACCCTAACCAGACAGGATGTTCATCTCAGGAGTGAGGTAGCTTAACCATCCAGCAGAAAAGTATAACCACAAGGTATAAAAATAATGTCAAATTAATTTGTTGAGCTTTAAAGGCTCAACTCAACAACTTCTGACAATTGCCAGTTCTGCTGATGACCCACTAATATTATGGAGTATTGGACGCTATTGGGTTATTTTGCTGAATTCAAGTAGCTACAATCTTTAGACTGGTCTCAAGTAGGAAAAGGTCCTTTAAAGATTTCTCTAAATACAGCTTCTCTAGCCACAGTGGAACACACATCTCTGAAAAAACAAAACGATAAAAGGGGTGAGGTTGGGAGCCAAGAAGCTTGGAAATTGATCAAATATATGAAGGTGGGACTTGGCCCAGTGCTTAAAGGGAGATCATTCTTGACAAAACTGTTTAGGCAGCTACTTCTTTCGTTTTCTTCATCCACTCCTCTGCTTCATTGATTCCATCAAGCGATTCAATCCACCTTGGCCTTTTTCTTGTCTCCAGAACACTGACTATCTCACTTTATTTTGTTTGCTCAACTGTGTACTGGTTACACCACCATCCTTTGGGTCTCAACTGCCTGTATGAAATCCCCGTATGTTTGCTTCTTCAGTTTCCTCATCAATTAAGTAAGATGAATGATAGTAGATAGGTCCTAAAACTGTCATAATCTTTAACTGACCTGATAATTTACAAAGGAAATAAATCTGTGCCTTGTACACAGTACATACAAGAGCCAAACAGAAAGAGAAAAGACCGATTCCTATGAGACGAGGACTCACGTGAGGCCCTAGGCTGCCATAATCACCTATTTCCAACACCAAGAAAAATACCTGATGCTTGCTTATTCAGCACCCAAATTTTCACTTCAATAAGCGAATAACTTTTGTATCGATTATATGAATGTATAACCAAAGCATTACAGGGCACCATTCACATATGCATTTTTAAAATATTAGTTATAATGCTTGTCATGGGAATAAAGTTCCATTTAACAGACATCCAAACAAAAGCAGTCTTACAAAAAAAAGAAAGGATTGACGTTGATACACTTGTGTGATACAACAGAGAGAAACCTTGGAAACATTAAGCTCAGTGCAAGCAACTTAAAATAGGTGATGTGTTCTGCTCTGTGCTTTCATTTGAACAAAACCAATGGATGCATTTTGATAGAAAACATATCAGTTGTCCCCTGTGACTGTGGCAGGAAAGGGCAGGAGGTGGCTGCCTGGTGGAGGAGAGTTCTAATTAGCAGCATTGAAAGTATTTTAGAGCTAGACTGAGGTACTGCCTGTGTAACTTGGTGTCTGTAGTAACCACCACTGAATCATGCATTCTAAAGTGGTTCATTGTATGATATGTAAATTTCACCTTTGCCAAAGAAAACACACTATGGTACATTCAAATACATTTTTTATTTCAGCATAGTCACTCTACATTTGACCAAGTCTGTACTTTATTATCCATAGACATCTCTGAACCATCTAGATGACAATAAAAAGTATTTGTTTTCTTTAAAATCTTAAGTGAGCTGATAACAGTCATGTTCCTTACAAAACTATCTTTATGGAATCACTCTCTTATATCCTTCCAAGGTTTTTTTAATTTCATTATATGAATTATTCACATTTGTTTTACATAGGTCTCAGCACTACTTTGTTTGGTGTATTTTGGAATACACTTTTTTATTCCTTTGCTGTTTGCTAAATAGCTATTCCCGTGTAGCTCACACACTTTTTTTTAGACAGTGCTGTGTGTAACATGGGCTGGGTTTAAATTTAAACAGTGCTAGCAGGATCTCACCCTCGTATAGAAGTACTCAGAAGAAACTCGGCACAAATCAATGCCCAACGGGAGAAATCACATACATGTATAGAAATATCTGTGAGAAAGCTTTTAGATAGCTGAGTTTGTTTCTATATTTCTGAGCCAAGTATTTGCCTTGTTTATTTGAAAAAAATTGTGAGCTGAAATAATGCTTACTTGAGATTTAAATCTGTATGAAACCCAATCATATTCTCTCAACAGTTCCAGACTTATTAGGCAATACGGGAGACCTCAAGTGATGTTATTTTAGATGTCACAATGAGAAGAAAACTGTAAAATCAAACTATGTAAAAACTGCTTATAGTTGAGACTACAGATAGGTAACAGGCAGGCAGCTAAGTAGAAGGAAGACTTTTCCTCATATTGCCTTTGAAAAAAATTAGGTTACGTGTCTGTTAATGATGTCTCAAAGCATAGCAGAGTGATGTACATTATGAATGAGGAGTAGGCTAATACATGGAGTGTATGACCCAGATTATCAAAACTAATGAAGAGTATTCTCATGAGCTACATATAGACAAAGAAAAAGGTTCACAATTGTTCCCCATCATAAGTTCAAATGCTTAACAGGCTTAATAAACTTGATTAATGTCTTGTATTATTTATATTTGTATAAAAATTCTACACCAATATACCATGGCAGCTAAGTAGATTTTTGAAAGTGTGCTGGAATTTCTACTTCTAGCCATAATAAAACAAATAAGATATTTTTTAGTTGTTGCACTAAACACCTTGAAACAAGAATTGTCTTATTACACACATTGAACAGAGGGGAAAAAGGTCTGTGGTTCTGAGAAATGAAAAACAAACTAGCAACGTGAGTTTACTTTCTAGATTGTGGCATGGACAGAGCACCTGTCCTTCTGAGAGAGGAGGAGAAATAGCTGAATATTTGTAGAGGCCGAGAGGACTGGAGTTTACTGGAGGAAGAGCTGGAGAGGAGAGAGCAACATTGAGAAGGTGGGTCCACAGAAAATCCACCTGGTATTTGCTGGAGTAGCAGTCTACAGAGTAGACTGAAGCTTTATGAAGCCAGGCACAAGCTGGCTGGGAGTTGCACACTCAACAATTTCCATGCTTTTGCATGAGGAGCAGGTATAGAGAACATGGTTGTTTGAATACCCATTGCATTCTTTGCAGATAAGAAGGCAATGCCTTTGGACATTAAAACTTACGTTCTGTTGTAGTAGGAATGAACAAACTCATAACAAACTATACTTTAAACTTGCACTGATAATCCATGAAGTAACCTTTCATGGCTTTCTATTCTCCTTGCTCTACAACTACAGAAAAAGTAGGTAAACCCAAGAATAATTTAGGGCCAGTACCCCTCAGGTGCTCTGCAAGAAGCCTGTAGTGTCAGTAGTCTAGCACTATTAACTAGTAATATGTCCAGACTTAGTGAAGTTGTCAGGTACCACAGACAGAAAAAATATTTGCCCCCATTGTGTCTATCAAAACTATATTTAATATCAGTAAAGAAGTTTCTCTATAACTCTTCCCAACTCTTATTCTCAGGAAGATTATTGTTTCAATGTAGAACTACAACAATGTCAATCATGCATGAGGAAGCTGTACCTGAAGATGTTAACTAGTATGATGACATCATCAAACTTAGTTTCTCATGTCAGAATAACAAGTAGGTTTTGGTGCATTCCCAATGTAATGGCATATGTCTTCAACAAGCTGTACAAAATAGGTCAGTTTTGTCATATTCATTCAGAGATCTAGATCTATGGTTTCATTTCCACTAATCTGAGTGTATCCACCTCCAACATCAGTTTCAGCACCCAGTTTTCAAACAAGGAAAGACAATGTCACACATGAAATCACCTGCAGCCTAAGCCGTCCATATATGAGGAAACTGATTAAGAGGATTACTCAAAGAGACATCTAACCACTACCTTTGGCCACATTGCAGTAAGCAAGCTAAAAGATCCCTATCCAGTTAGTCTTCCAAAAAGTATAATGCTGTGTCTGTTGTTTTAAAAATAAACCTTAAACTGCCCAGGGACACATACTTAGTAAATGGCATGGCCAAAAATTCCAAGGAAGGTTTAATCTGAATCCAGACTAGGTCCTACAATTGCTATGAGATAGTCTTTACTGTTGCTCCGTCTACTAGCAGAGCCTGATCTAGAATTAATTGTGATTTTACAGATCCTATTACCCCCATGGTCAGTGAAGTTGGGTATGTCGCACCTATGAAATAGCGTCAGGATGTCTTGATTATTCATGTTACCTTGGGTAAAAGTTCATGTGATGGATGATCCCAATTGATGAGTGAATCAAGTATAAATTAGGTCTGAGACACATGTGTGCACCTTACACTGCGTGCGAATGTGGGTTATGCTTCGTAACTTGATCCTACAAAAACATTTATTTGGCGAACAGTGAGTAGTTTAGGTCATTGAAGTTGAAAGTATACCTTTGTGAAGCACCAAATAGATGATATTTTGTACTTTGTGACCAATATGTTCTCCGTGACAACTACTCCATTCTGTCTTTAAACACATAGTGAACCATATAGATGAAAAGCTGTAGAAACTACTTGTGAGTAAATAGCTATTCTCCAATAAAACTGTGAGTAGTATCATTTAGTTTTATAAAGATTTTGCATGTTAACAAAAATAATTCTTGATTTTTAGCTTCCAAAGATATAAAAGTTATTATGTTACAAGCGTGAAGCCAGACCACATAGGGATTCAAAACTAATAGGTGAGGTTAGAATATAGATGTGTATGTAATTCTGAGAGTTGTTGATAAATAGTTGGTTAATTGACATGCAATGGCAATATTGTCTACAGCAAAAATAAACCAAATAAAATGATGTAAAGTCAAAAGTTAGCTAACCGGAAAATAAAAACATAAATTATAGCTAGTGCAATTCATACCGTTAATGGAATGAATTTTTTTGTTCTGTATTTTTTTAGGGAAGGGTCTACAGGGTATTCAGGGTCTCACCACTAAATCGGATTCCTAGTGCTTCTCCTGTTTACAACCTCCCAAGTGCTGGGATTACAGGTGCGTGATACCATGCCCAGTCTCAATCACTCTCAGTGTGCCCCAGGGGCGGGGCCAGCACGGCAAGCCCAGGTATTGAACCCCCAGCCCCTGTACATGTTTGCAGGCACTTTAATCTGATGAGCTATTTGGCCAGCCCTTAGAGTGAATATTTGAAGAAGAAAACAATAGTTATCAGCACTCCAGTATTACTGAAATGTCAAATAAAATGGGAACTGAAACTATGTGTAGGGACTAGTGGTATGGTGATTATTGACCAAACTGTTGAAAATTGTTCTACTCGCCTGAAAAATACTCAAATGTATAAAAACATTAAACTAAAATACTTAAAAAAGAAAAAAATATATCTAGCAATAACTAAGAGATAAGACAGTATATGAAAATTATGTAGTCAAGAGAGGGTTTACTGATGATAATATACTGTGGACATGCTTAGGTAACTCAAGTTATGTCTTATTCACAGGAGTTGAGAGTAGAATAACAATTGCTAACAAGTAAGGGGAGTGTCAGGGAGGCAGGAATAGAGAAAGTTGGATCAATGTTATCAGTTACTCTTGGATAAGAGAAACAGTTTCTGGTGTTCTATTCAAAATACATTAGCACGAAGAATGCTATACATTTCAAAACATCTAGAAGAAAAAAATTTCTACTGTATTTACCACAAAGAAATGATAAATGTTTGAGGGAATGGATGTGTGTATTGAGTTAATCACTGCATAAGTTTATGTGCATGAAAGTATCACACGCTACATGATAAATTTGTACAGTGAATTTGTCTAAATTTACAAAAATAAAATTTAAAGAGATAGATTATTGGTAGCTACCTTCATTCTAAATTTTCTTCTTGTAATGCAGAATTTTACCATCTGATCTATAGGTCGGGTGGTTACACAAATGGATATTGATATCAGAATAAAGAGAAAAGAACATAACGCTGTTGAACACCGAACTTAGTAGTCAGACTGCAGAAATTTTAAAAAAGAGATAAGCAGAGCTACAATTGTATTAAAGACCCAGTTTAATGTTAGTTTTAACTGTCTTCTCTCAGAATCTCACCTCTTACTCTAAATCCTTTTTACTGTTTACATTTTCTAAAATTTTAGAGACTCATAAAATTGTTCTTTCATGTCTCTGAAAGACCCGCTGATTACTAATACAGTAGCACTAATCAGTAAAAAACCAACAAAACAGAATAAATAAATAACTAAATAGTATAAATTTTCTGCAATCATTTCTGGCCCTTAATTTGCCTATATTTTAAATGACATAATCCATTTTCCAGCCAGTTGATGACATTCAAATTCCTTGAAACCCTAAACTAGGAACCTTCTTCCTTCTTGCCATCCAAATACCAAGGGAACAAGGCCTCAAGTCTTCCCCTGATGTGTTAATACATAAATCTGGAGGTTTCCAAAGACTCAGAGTCACTGATAAGGTCAAGCACTGGTAGCAGGCATAATATTTTAAAGCCAGTAACTCAGTAGAACATAGCTCCTCTGAGGCAAGAGTCCTACATAATTTATCTTTAGCTCCACAGCACCTTCGCAGAGTACAAAATAAAAGAGGTACCAAGGAAATGTTCGATGAAATGGTGAATGATGTTTGCTCTCTCAGCTAAGAGAGAGAGAGAGAGAGAGAGAGAGAGAGAGAGAGAGAGAGAGAGAGAGAGGGAGAGAGGTTTGAGGGAGAAATATTCCCTGACATAAACCTCTGACAGGGCCACAACACTGAAGTAATGTTCAATGTCAATGTCAATCTGCAATGTCACCATCCACGCATAACACAGCCTGCTTTCAAAGGCCTCATATGTAAAACATTGAAGATTTCAGAGGCAGCAAATAATAAAATATCTTGTCAAGGCATCTTGATCTTTCAGGGTGTAGAGGTTTCAGTGTCTGGTTCATTAACCTGGTGTGCAGCATATAGAGTGTGACTATTTGCCATTGGGTTTTCAACAGGTGTGCTCTTGCTAATGGGAAGAATAGTTCTTCTCCACTTGGAACTGTTCTGCACATTGCTGACTGGTTAGCATCCCTTAGCCTTGCCTGCTGATGCCCATTTCACCTCCTGTCTCAGCGACTGTGAAAGAAAAAAAGGGGAGTACTGATACCAAAGAGAAACTTCTAGTAGAAGACAGCAGTTTTGTAAGAAAAATATGAGAACAAATTAAATTCAAATAGCTGGATGTGAATCTGTTGCCTAATTTGACAGTAGATTGAGAGATTCGGAAGGTGGCTAGCCAAGAAGAGAAAAAAAAGTGCAATTTCTTTCTCCAGAAAAAGAGCCCAGGAACTGTAGCAGCTATTTACCAGGAGCAATTGCTTTTATGAGAAACATATTAATTTTTGCTACAAGAATCTGTCAACAAAGGGAGCTAAGTGAAGTTCACAGACACAGGGTCAGAGTCCAAGTGGGTAGGGCTGAGATAAGATAGGAACTCCACAGGCTGCCCACTCTATCTCTTACAGTTTTGTAAACTAGGCAGATCAGAACTCTGATCTTTCGAATTTCCTGTTTTCATGATGCCCAAAGCACTGGGTTTTTCCTATCTAAGGCACCAGTTTCTTTTTTATTTATTTTTCAATGGCTTTATTTTTTTATTCATCTTAATGAGAAAATAAAATAGCAATGAAACAATTTCAAAACAGGTTCGTAGGACAGTTATAATAATTAATACATTGCATATTGTTGTCTTCGTAGTGGTTATTCAGAGGACAAGATGCCGCCATGATATCTTATCTAAACAATATTAGTACAAACCTTTGTTCTCATTGAACTAATGAGAAAGTAGCTGTATATCTATCCTAACTATTCTGTATATACACATAATTTTTTTCACTAAAAATGTTATATATATATATATACCTTTTTTGTTTTATTTTGCCAGAGATGGGTGTCCCACTGCAGATAGAGAAGATGTATTGAGAGAAGTCTTTAAAGGACCTTTCCATACATCATGATTAAGGCATCAGTTTCAATAAGGAGTTAGAAGAACTAATACATGACAAGCAACAGCTGTGGTGTCATTAGGTTGAGACAGAGGAAAAGGAAAAGGTTTCCAGGGCAGTGCTGAGGTGTGTGTGTGTGTGTGTGTGTGTGTGTGTGTGTGTGTATGTGTGTGTAAAATTTGTTTTCACTATGATTTAATCAAAGAATGTTACAATATTCAGTGAAAAGTGTCATAAGTAAGTGGCTTTGTGGGATGTAATTTCACTACTTAGTAATGAAAATTTCCTCTAGGAAAACATAAAAGGAAGCCAGACGCCCCTCAAAAAAAAATTGGCATGAATTGAAACCTGGGGCTGTGCTCTTGGATGAGATGTATATTCATTCATTCATTCATTCATTCATTCATTCATTCATTCATTTTCAAGTAGAATTTAAAAAAAATCTTTACTTTTAAGATCTTTAAATCATACTGGGGAAAATGCAATAATAATAATGCATTGCTTGGACAACCCACTCAAGTCCACTGCTGCCCCTTTCTTGGACAGAGGCTGTTTCCCGATAAATAAATTCTGCTGTTTAAAAAAAAAAGAAAAATGTGTTGTTCAGATGCTTCATTACATCTCATTTTAGCAAAGTTCAATGGTTTGCATTCAGAGGAGGTTTCACCTGAGAAACTTAACATTTAGGGTGAGTGGTTTGTCAGCCTTTGAGAGAAAACAGCTTTCAAAAATCACAATCCAAATATCAATGAATCCTTGACATATGTAAAAAATGCACAACCCTAGCTCAACTAATGCACACAGCATTTGCATTTTAGCAGGCTACTAAGACATATTTTTTCCCATAATTTTGTTGATAAAATGACATATGTTTTGAAGACTTGTGATATACATTGCAGCTTAGGACTGGCCAAATAGCTCAGCAGATTAAAGCACCTGCTTAGGCAGACTTAGCAGCCCAGGTTTGATTCCCGGAGTGCAAGTGAATCACTACGAGTCCCATCTATGCAGTGAGATCCTGTAGAATCTATAGACCCTGTATTAAATACAAAAAGAAAAAAAGAAAAAAGAAAAAGAAAGAAATAACTTGCAGCTTGACATGAGAAGTAAAAGTGAATTTAACTACAAAGTGGGAATTAGGCTAACAAGATGTGGCATGACTGTTTGCAGTGAAACAAAAGGTTTACTGAAGAATTTAGTCATTTCTAATTAACACAGCAATACCTGAAAAGTACTGTACCTTCCAGCAAGGACTTTATGCCCAGAAGCAACGTGTCAGTTTCTGAGGACTGTTATGTCAAAATCCTACCAGCTAAGTGGCTTAAGCAACAGAAGATTTATTATCTCACAGCTTTGGCAGTTTTAAGTCCAAGATCAGGGTTCTGCTGGGGTTGGTTGCCACTGAGTCTCAAGCAAAGGACCTGCTTCCTTCCTCTCCTCTCCATATGCACACAGCCACCTCTCGCTGCCTCTTCACAGGACCCACCCTCTGCATGCTGCATACCTGTTTTCTCTCTGGGAAGATAAATTCACTCTTACCAGGACACGAGTTAAATTGGATTAGTACCCACCACAGTGGCTTCATTTTCAATTCATCACCAGCTTAAAGCCTTGTCTCCAGAGAGTTTGGGGGTTAAGACTAAATCATGTTGATTGGAGAAGGGTACTGAAGAGCCTATAACAAGTATATTTAGAGATGCTCCCTCAAATTATGTATTCATTTTATATGTAAGATTTTAAACATGACACAAAGAGTTTCTCTATGACATTTTCTCAGCTCAGTACTGTGAACAGCACTAGGTCTGGATTACTGTTTATTATTCGAAATTCTCTGCAGTGTGTTTTCCGCAGCTTTCATGCAGCCCAACCATGAGACACAAGTCCTCCTAGTTGTGACAGCGTGAAACTTCTCTTGACCTTGACAGTCTCCTCTATGGTGTAAAATTTCCCCCAGTTGAAAAACATCATATTAAATAAATGACAACTAAAGAAACTTTGAAGCATTATCAGTAATGAGGACCTCGGGAATGGAGCCCATTCAAACTTTACATTTCGCTATCTGTCGATTGTTATTATCGCTAGACAGGCTAAGGGCTTGCAGCCTGCCTTTTACTACAATTAACCATTGTACTTTAGGCAAGTTTTTCCACTTCTTTGGGATTTGCTGCTGATACACGCAAATGCTGGTAGTAATAACCATATTTCGCTCTGAGAAATTTATAACAATAATCGAAGATCTCACAAGATTAACATTTGTCAGCCTACCAATGAAAATGTATGATAAAAGTCGTCCGTAGTAATGCTATGATACTGATACTATGAACAGTAGTAGGAACAGTTATATGAGAGTAAAAATGTTAACAAAGTGCTTCCAGCTCTAAATATGTGATGACCACCTTAGCTCAGCTGAACATCAGCTTACAGATTCAATAGATACAAGATAATCCTTGAATATAGTTCTTCTTAAAGATTTTTTTTTTTTTGTATTTAGTACAGGGTCTACAGGGTATCACTACATAGATCAGACTCCTAACAGTCCTTCTGTTTACAGCCTCCCACACCCTGCTATTACAGGAAAGCACCACTATGCCCTTTCTCAATCTCTGTCTCAGTGTTCCCCAGATGTGGGGCTGGCATGGCAGGCCTGGGATCGAACCCTTGGCCCCTGCATCTGCCTAAGCAGGCATTTTAATCTGCTGAGCTATCTGGCCAGCCCTCTTAGTTAAAGATTGATGAGGGGATGTCAGGCTGGCAAATAAGTTCACTGAAATATATGTGCAGTTTTTTTAAGCATGAGTAGGCATAAGCATTTTTTTGAAGAACAATAGTTTTTAATCATATTCACCAAGGGATGCATAAACCATGAAAATCTAAGTAAGTGCTGCTCTACAAATATTGATGAATAAAGAAATATAAAAATGTAAAATTCAAAAGATGGCCCATTGGGGGAAATGAGAATATGATATACTGTTAGCTATCTTAGTCATAAAAAAACCCTGAAACACAAATCCACAAAGTACAAAAATAACTGAGTAATTAATATTACAGCAGAAAAAAATTAAAAAGTGACTCCTGTGATATCATTTTATTTTTTATGAAATTAATATTTGATTCTGAACTTTCTTTTACCTAATTATGGTCCTTGTAGGACAACATAACCCTTCAAGGTCAATCAAGAATCATATATGAATATGCTGCTTCAAGACTCAAAAACATATTGACTCGCAGCCACAGGTTCTAGACTTCTACAAGGTAGCTTCAACATCTAGGAATACAATACAGTCACTATGCCATAAAATTAATTTAAATATTTATTTATTTATGTATATATCTATTTATTTGGTGCAGGGTCTCACTATGCAACTCAGACTCCTAGTGATCCTCCGGTCTCAGCCTCCCCAGCTCTGGGATTACAAGCACGCACTATCACACTCAGTTTTGCTGGTTGGCACACTGCACCAGGAATCCAGGGCCAGCAGGGCATGAGGTACTGGGGATTGAGTTCAGGTCCTTGCACTTGCCTGGCAGACACTTAGACTGCCAAGCCATCTCCCCAGCCCTCAACACGGTTTTAATAAAAGCAAACTACAGCATTACCAGAACACCAAAACTCAGGGAGATACTACTATCTAATACGCCCAACTCAAATGTCTAAATGGATAGGTTTATTTATTTATTTATTTTTTGGTAGAACCAGGAATTGAACTCAGGCCCTTGTACTTGCCAGGCAAGTGTTTATTCTACTAAGCCATCTCCTCAGCCCCTAAGCTTATAGTTTTAAAACATATAGTTACACAGGCTACTACTTTATTAATATCAGTGGTAATAAATACATAAGCACTACGTAGATTGACAGATAAAATTATTAATAATCAAAAGTAGCATGGTGTGTAAGCCTTTGCCTTCTCAACCTGTCCTTGTCCTTTGACTGTGAAAACTGAGAAAGACAGATGACATCCTAGTTGGTGGCTGCAGCGTTGGTGTTCTCATTGTTACAGGGACAGATCATTCTTCCCACTCCAGAAACAATGGGCATGGGTCATGACCCAAATTGTCCTTCAAGTGTCATTCCTTGAAAGCAAGTAATCTAGCCCATGGCATTGTGTAAATCAATGTCTATCATTCTATCAATCAATGCTATTTGGTTTTTATGGAGAAAATCTGCTCACTCATAAATAGAGCTATTAATTAAGGATGGCCTCACAATTATGGATGTTCCACCCATCCCCACACTGAGGTGGAAGACACATTGAACCCTACACAGTGGGAGCTTAGGTGAGCCTTCCCCGCCCTTCCACTGTCCTATGAGCAGTGTACTTATTAGAGTCAGAGAGAAGCCACTCTATCCTGTGTCACCAATGGTGTTTAGCACAGTTTCAGTATATTAGCCAAGAATATTAGGAAGGCAGGTAGACCCAGGACAGATATCAGGATCTGTCCAACACTGACCCCCATTTCCCCATCTTCAGAGCTCAGCTGAGATGTAACCACCTGTCCCACCATTGCTGTGGCTCTGCTAACTTGTGTCTGCCTCTCCCACTGATAGCAGGAGCCTTGATGAGCCCCAACTTGCCCCCTCATCATGAGACCCTGCAGAAATTTGGGTTGTACCAATCATCATCAGAGCCTTCTTGAGCTGTGCTTTGCCACATCCACCCATCCCCACGCTGAGGTGGAAGACACACTGAACCCTACTCAGTAGGAGATTAGGTGAGCCTTCCCCGCCCTTCCACTGTCCTATGAGCCTTGCTTGTCTGTACCCTGCCCCGCTACAATTGCTGCTGAGTCTGGGTGAACATTGGGAGCTTCAAAAATGTCAAAACAAAGGAGCAAAAGGCAAGCTCAGACATCCAGCTCATCCAGAGCAAGTCCAAGAGACAAGGTCATAATAGATCCTGGGAGTCATAGACTTTAAATTTGTGAAATGGTAGCAACTGAAGTAAAGAAATAACTCCATCAAGTTATAGAATAAAACTGATCAGAAATAACCTCCCAGGTCAAAACAGAATTGACAACAATCATGAAAGAATTGCTCAGCACAGCTAAAGAGGATGCACATAATAAAACAGAGGAGAATAGAAAAATGATGGAAGCATTGGAAGAACAATATAGGAAAAAACTAGAATATTTGAAACAGATTCAAACAGATAACCAGAGAATTAAGAATTCCACTGAAAGCTGGCAAAACTACATGAACAAAACTGAAAATAGATTTTAAGACCTTGAAGATAGCATTGCAGCTAGTGAATACAAAAGGAAAGCTCTCTTGAAAACAACAAGGAACCAAAATGCAACAGCTGCAAGGTGATGTGAAAAAAAATTTATAAGAGTACTAATTATCAGCGATACAGCTGGAGTCAACACAAGTGACATTAAAAAAGACTATTTGCAGAAGTAATAGTAGAAAATTTCACAAGCAGGGGGAAAGAATCTCAAACACAGTTGACTGAGGCACAGAGAACTCCAACCAGCCATAATTATATTAAATTTACACCAAGACACATAATGATCAAGATCCCAGAAATTCAGTGAACTACCAGGTTATTAAATCTGTTAGAGACAGAGAGAAAATGCAATAGATTACCTGTAATGAAGAGATTTCTCAACACAAACCATCAAATCAAGATGATCTTAGAATAAAGTATTTGACGTCTTGAAAGAAAACAACTTCCAATACAGACTGATGTAGCCTGTAAAGCTGTCTATCAAATTTAAAGGAGAGTTGAGATACATGCATGACAAAGAACAACTGAAGGACTTCGTGACCACCAAACCAATCTTACAGAGAGTACTGACATATATTCCAGAACGAGACAGAAATGACCACAAATTCAAAAACAACAGCAGAAATAAATTAATCAAGCAGAGATGGCAGTTAAACAGAGCCAAAATGTAGAGAACCCACAGTAGCAAAATAACACAGCAAAGATAAGCCAAAACATATCAGTTATAACCATCAATGTAAAGGGCCTCAATTTACCAGTCAAAAAAAAGCAGACAGTGGATCAATTAACAAAATGTAGGGGTGAGGAGATGGCTCAGTAGAATAAGTGCTTGCCTGGCAAGCACAAGGGCCTGAGTTCAATCACCAGTTCCCCCCCCCAAAAAAAAAGGAAAAAGAAAAGAAAAAATAAAAAAAGAAACAAAATCCAACAATATGCTGTATACAAGAAACACATTGAACTCAAAAGAAAATTCAGAGGCTGTTGAGCTAGCTCAGGTGCATAAGCACTTGCCTGGCAAACAAAGAGTCCCAAGGTTGATCCCTGGTATCGCATGCCATGCTGGTCCCTGGATCCAGGTATGCTGGTGCATGCCTGTAATCCCAGTGCTTGTGAGGCTGAGACAGGAAGATCACTATGAGTTCAAACTGCATAGTGAAATCCTGTGTCAATAAATAAATAAATAATAAGATAAAGAAAAAAATAAAAAAGCAAATTCACAGACTGAAATTCAGTGGTAGGGAAACAATACTCCATGTAATAGGATACTCAAATTAACGTGGGTAGATATTCTTTTTCTTGATATTAACTTCATCCAAGAATGATTAAAAGAGACAAAGGAGGTTATTATATACTTTTAAGAAATCTGGAAGAGGAAAGCATAACAATAATAATATATGCCAAAGCGATTATTTGGTGGAATACAATAAGAATAATACAATACAATACAATAAGAATGTGTCAGAATATACATTCTTCTCAGCAGCACATGGGATGTTCTCCAAAAAGACTATTTCATAGCACATAGAGCTTGCTGAAGTAAATGAAAAAATATACAAAAGAAATTGTCAAATAATCACTTTTTACAAATAAAATATGAATTAAATGGAAAGTTCAAGAAAAGGAATTGAAAGGCCAACAAAATAGCTCAGTGGAGTAAGAGCCTGGTTAGGCAAGTGCAGGGACAAGGGTTCAATCCCCGGTACCTCATTCTATACTGGCCCTTCCCCGGGCACTCTGAGCTGACTGCTGAGACAGGGAAATTTATACCTTTTATAAATGATGCATTTAGGGGCTGGCCAGATACATCATTGGACTAAAGTTCCTGCTTAGGCAGAGCACAGCTGTCGAAGTTCGATCCCCTGCTTTCCATGCCTGCCCCATCCCTGGGGTGTGCTGAAAGGGTGATTGAGACTGGGCATGGAGGCATGTGGCTGTAATCCCAGTGCTTGGGAGGCTAAAACACGAGATTTAGTACTAGTCCTATCTACACAGTAGACCTATAGACCCTGTATTCTCTGTCCTAAAATAAAATAATAAATAAAAACAATAAAAATGATACATTTAGGAAGGCGTGATACCACAGCAGACTAAGTGCCTGCTTAGGTAAGTGAAGGGACCAGGGTTTGATCGATGCAGCACTTGAGGCACTGGTCCTGTGCACAGGCACACTGAGCCAGCCACTGAGACCAGGCATCGTGGTGCACACCTATAATCCCAGCGCTGAGGAGGCTGAAAACAGGAAGACTGCTACAAGTCCGAGCTGCGTAGTGAGACACTGTACCAGATATATTTAAACATTTTTGAAATACTGTAAAATAAAAAAAAAATGGGCTGGGAGATAGCTCAGTGGAATAAGTGCTTGCCTGGCAAGCGCAAGGTCTTGAGTTCGATCCCTGGTACCAATGAATGAATAAATAAATGAATAAATAAATAAATAAATAAATAAATAAATAAAATACTGTAAAATCAACTTCAGCAATTTTAACTTTAAAAATGTAGAACATTTGCATATGTGCACATACACACACCACATATAATATATATGCACATAATAGAGTTAAATATAGTGGACAAGCTCATTTTCCAATATATGATAGAAAAATATTCAAAATTAAAATAAAATATGACCAATATGTATTTATGTATAATTTTATAAACATGTTATATGTATATTTGCATTGTAAGTATATAAATATTTTATTATATTAAATATTTGAAAATATATGTATTAAAATATTTGAGAATGTAAAATTCATAACTCATAGTATCAGAATGACATTGACTTTTCATTTTACACCAACCTACAGGTTTGTGTTTTATACCCTGTTCATATATTGCCTGTTAAATTGTACAAGTAAAATGCATTTTTTAAATTTATTTTTTGGAGGTTATGAGAAGAATATACTTATTGGAGAAAGAAAGCTCCCATCTGAGAGAGGTACTGAAGGGGGGACCCAAGCGGATTGTCCCCTAAAATGCATTTTTAAAAACTATATTCATAAGGTTCTGAATTAAACTTTTCTTATAGGAACAATATGTCTAATTGAGGGTAATTTAATCCTAGAATAGAATAAGAACCTCATGTAATAAATAGGATAAATGGAAAACAAATTTGTAAATAACAAGTAACAAGATGATACTTTCATAAATATAATCTTGCTAGCAAAGTGTGTACTAAACTCTAAGAAATATATACTCAATAGTATTCATTTTAGGCAGAATTTTCCCTTCTATTTTGTTCAAATTTTCATCAACTATATGTTCCACCCAGCAGCTATTTTATTCTAATTCAGTCTTTATTTAGCTTATTTCCCTTTAAACTCTCTTCTAATTATAAAAAATATATATTTTAAGTCACAATATTTTTCAAAGTTATAGTGATGGAGTCAGTTTTGTGCTATTAGAATCAGATACCCAGAGACGAGGTATAGTGACATAAGATAGACAAAAATGTATATGGCTCGTACAGCTTGGACCTTGGAAGTCAAAGATGCAGGTGCTGGCATTTGACATGGCTGGGTGTCCCCCAGTAGTGTAAAGAAAGAACGTGAGAAGATACCAAATGCTGACATTACCTGTTGGACAAAAGCTTCTAACACTGCTGCGTAGGGGATTTTTTAAGGTTATAATGTGCAGTTTAGGTGGCACAATGAAATGACTTTACTGTTTGACATTTAGCAATGTACTTTGCAGACGTGACTTTCCAAAATTCTTTGAACTCATATCTCACTGTCTTGTTTTCTTCCTTTAAATGTTTCTAAGTTTTGGGAAATGGTCTGGTATTTGCTTTCCCTTTCTGCTATAAGAATATGAAGCAATATTCCTTCATCCCATACTGAAAATGAAAAATCTGTTGGGGATCCTTATGAACAGTATAACACTTTCTGCAAAACACATTTCGGAGCCATGAGCACATGAGTTTTGCTTCTTGTTCACCACACACACAATGTGGTAATTACTTCAATCATAGTTTACCAATTGCTTAAGGCTTTCTTGTTTACTACTGTATGTGATAGTCTACTTGTTTTATAAAATTTGGAAGTGGTAATTATTCTCATGTTCTATTTAAAAGTGGCCTCAAAGAAGCTACTCTTGAATTTAAGAGAATGTGGTACTTATTAATCAATTTGTGTCTAGATGTACTAAAGTATTCTTTCTGTAACAGAGTAAGGGAATTGAGGCACATTCAAGAAAATTCATATACGACACGACACAGTCAAGTGGCCAAGAAAACAGATTTTGCTTTCAAATAGTCTTCAATTCAAGACTTGACCTTTCCATTCACCCATTTTATAACCTCCAGGGTTTATGAAACACTTTATTCCTAATAAATTTCCTATAAAATTATGGGAGACAGTAAAACATTCCATGCATAGGACTGGTGACTCTTTCAGCCAGCAAACATTTAGAAGGTTAAGAAGGCAAGAAATAGTATTGGCTACTGTGGTTGACAGAGTGAATCTTTTCCCCACTGTCTTCAAAGTCTAGTGGAGGAGGCGCAGCTGTTTCAGAGGAGCACACTACTATGTAAAATTGAAACCAGTGTGATTACAGTGATGTCTCCTGTGAGAGCTTCAGGCAGATCAGAGAGTGCACCCTTGACTTCTGAACTCAATTTCTTCCACAGGGCAAGTTGTAACTCCAGTTGTCACTTGAAAACTTAGCTTTTATACACAGTTTTCAAAGTCTCTGTCCTGTACACAGGCTGATCTCGGTGTCCTTAGACAGACAATGGCCTCACCTTTTTCAAATGACCCCATGCAGGAAAGGATGTTGCCATGTTCCTTCCAGAACTCTTTAAGAGTTAAATCTGTCTCTGAGGCCAACAGAACACACAAGTAGTAAGGACTTGGGTCATGACTCAAGATGTCAGTCAATTAAAACTAAAATTCCAGTTATAACCCAAGTTATGCATGTGTCAGGGTGATGATAAATGGGTTTTCTTTCTTTAAATGTGTTTTAATACAGGGTCTACAGGGCCTCACTACACAGATCAGACTCGTAGTGACCCTCCTGTCTTCAGCCTCTCAAGAGCTGGGGTTACAGGCATGTGCCACCACACTCAATCTCAATCACCATCTCAGCATACCCCAGTAGTGGGACCAGCACAGCATGCCAGGTATCGAACTTCGGTCCCTGCATCTGCCTAAGCAGGTGCTTTAATCTGCTGAGTTACCTGTCTGACCAATAACTGGGTTTTCAAATGGATTGTTTTTTCAGCATGTTGTATTCTTCACACAAATAGTTACATGAATCCCTCCTTTGTCCATTCCCATCTCTTCACACACCACTTCATGATAGCATCATTCTTTGACCTTTCTAACTAAAATAACCACTCCAGTTGACACTCTCATCTTTTTACTCTGCTGTGTTTTACTCCATAGTACTTATTTCACCTGACACATTGAATCTTGTCCTTGTTGTGTCACTCACTCTTTATCAGCAGAAAGTAAACTTCATGGGGGCAATGTGCTCTCACCTCCACCAGTGTTGGCTTCTTAGCACTGAGAAATAAGTTTTTGGAATGGGGGAGCCAAAACAAAAATAATAATTATGGTAACAAAAAGTAAGGGGCTTTGAGGCAAAAGTGGGATTCCCAGAAAACATGCCACCTACCAGAGGCAAAAAGATACAGAGAAGTTGTCACGTAGACTTGTTTTGGTGAATATTCCAGATAGACCACAAAACAGGCCAACACTTGTGCAACAAAAGTATGAATACTAAGCAACAGGTGTACACACCTTGTGAATCAAATCTGTGGAAAGATCAATGAAACAAACAAGGCAAGTAGTCATTATCAGCACAGTGTCTTCTATACAGAGGAATGTGTAGTCAGAGAATGAGATTCTCCTTTAAATCCTTCAAATGAAATGGAGGTCCACCAACACCATGCATTTTACTCCAATGTGATTTATGTTGTCCTCTGACCAGAAGAATTGTAAAGTAATGAATTAGTGTTACTATAAGCCAATCGCTTGTGATAATTTATTACTGGGGTGATAGCAGACCAATACAAAAGTGTACATAAGAGTAATTGTTTGAAGAATTATATGAGATTACATCCATAAAACACTTAGTAAGCTACTGTCTCCCAGAAAGCATTCATTAAAGAAAATCTTGCTGATACTATATTAAGGTGATTATTGGTATTACATACAATACAAAAATTACATTTTGACTCATATTTGAAAGCAAATTCCAATGTGCTGTTTTGACACTGAAAACCATATTTCAACAACATTTTGATTCTTATGAGCTATCACCAAAGGACCTATTGATTCCTAGCTATCTTTCAGGCCCTTCAAGCCTTCTATCACTCATAGCATATAGATTTAGGAGGGCAGCACAGAGTATTAATTGTTTAAGGGTCATTTTGTACCTAGTCCTTCTGAGGATAATCTATTTGTTACTATAGCCTTGCTCTTGGTAGGAGGAATGTGTTAAGAAAGGAGCAGGTTATGCATTATCTAACTTTATATAAAACTCCCTAATATTACAGTAGGTTTTGCACACCCTCAGACAAAGACACTCAAATTAGAAATGAATGCTGTTCACTCAGTGTAGCACGAATCTGTGTGCAAACAGCCACCACAGCACGAAACAAACAAGCAAAAATCACAGCTCCCAAGTGTGAGATCATTAAATTACTGAATGAATAAACAACTGCAGTGTCTCTTGGCTTCACAGATTATGACTACTAGTTGTAAAGATAATTAGGCACATGACAAATTGTGGCTTTCTTCATTTCTCTGGAGCCCTCGAACTGCCCAGCCTGTTAGGGTGTGTCATCTACTTACTAGCCAGTCTGTCTTTTTTACTACATAAGCTGACACCTTCAATCATAATTTAACAGATTCTAGTGCAAAATACAATTGAATGAAGAGCCATTAGTAGCATTTGACAAAATAATCTGCTTTAATTACTTAAGAAGCAAAGCTTTAATTATAAAGGTATGAATTTGAAGGAGGAAATAAAAACATTCAAGACCTTCTACCTGTCATGCTTTGAATGCCTTGGGCAACAGAATGCATGCTTCTCTCAGATGTAAAGTTTCCTTTCTCAGGACTCTACTAGATGCTACCTATTTAAAAATCTTTCAGTGATGTCTCAAAGACACCTTTGAAAACCACTCAGTTATAAAATCAATTCTTGCATCATTTCAAAGCTAGTGACATACATTATCATG
Source organism: Octodon degus (assembly GCF_000260255.1). Classification (NCBI taxonomy): domain Eukaryota; kingdom Metazoa; phylum Chordata; class Mammalia; order Rodentia; family Octodontidae; genus Octodon; species Octodon degus. The sequence continues at coordinate 7,305,202 of NW_004524594.1, forward strand.
GAAGCAAAATCTTGGCAGCTCTGCATTTCCTCTGCTCCTGCTGCTTATGTCATCATTGCAAAGTGACAATGTGACCTTATGGTGACACGGGCTTTTCTTGTTTTAATAAACTCTATTGTGAGAAAGAAGTTGTGATGATGCCAGCTACAAGTAACAAGAGAACGTGGAATTCTCACCTACAAAAATTCTGTACTCTTAGATGAGAAGAGCTTTCTTTTACTCCAGTTGAAACTCTGACTTACATTGTCATCAAAACTACTAATTCTAAAACTTGTGAACAAAGAAGAAAAGTACTTCTTATAGATGTTTCATTTTGTAATCATTGAAGCTTTGAGAGATTGTTATTCATCATTAATAGTCATGTGATTTACCCTAAACTGTGATGGGATCAAACCCTCACTCCATCAAATGCCTTTGAAAATTCATTGTTAATGAGGCAACCTAATATTTTTTTGTTGATGCATATCAATTGTTCATAAAATTACAGGGTAATATTTATTTGGTCTGTGCACAGATATAAAATTGTAAATTGCTGTGTAGTGTTATAAGAGAGTAACTTTGACTCCACATAGAGAGAAGCGCCAGAAAGTTATATGTCTTCCATTCCATTCTTCCATTCCAGAACCGAGTAAAACAGCACTGAAAATTGTACTAAATCCAGGTAAAGTTGATCCTACAGTCCTGGACTGCGATTCACTTGATCCATGTAATATGCTGCTGTTCAGGATGATACTGAGTTTTATGACATATTGAAGCCATGCCTCCTTTGTGTGTTAAATACTGAAATAATTATGGACAGATGGAAAGCATATCAGTATAATATCTGTCTGTACATTTTAATGTACCAAAATATTAATAATATTATTCTGACACACTCTTACTATGATCCCCAAATGGGTTAGTAAAATGTCTTATTTTCACCTTGTTTTTGGAACCAGTGTATTACATTGTTATACTGCTCTTAAAAATGTATGAGCAAGCTAGTAGAGCTCTTAATTATGACCTTCTCGGGCTGGCCAAATAGCCCAGCGGATTAAAGCACTTGCAAACAGGCACAGGGGCAGGGGGCTCGAGGCCCTGGTCTGCAGTGCCAGCTCCACCTCCAGGGCATGCTGAGACAGCAATTGAGACTGGACGTGGTAGTGTACCCCTGTAATCCCAGGTCTTGGGAGCCTGTAAGCAGGAGGATTACTGAATCCAATCTAGTAGTGAGACCCTGAACACCCTGTAGACTCTTCCCTAAAATATATAAAAAAAGAAAAAAATATTATGACCTTCTTTACTAACCAGAAAGATTAGTAGCAAACATCATTTAAAAGAATGGTGAATAAGATTCAAAAACTCACACCTGATGACAGAATATACTGTAATGTATAGTAATCAATTCAGTAAGGCATTGGTTTCAAAACTATTGCATAAATCAGTGAAACAAAATAGAGTATTCAGAGAAAATTCAGCACATTAATAGTCAATTCATCTCTGAAAAAAATTACAAGTACACAATTAGGGAGAGGTAGTTTCTATTATAAATTGTTGAAAAAAAAAGCATTTCCCCAGACAAAGGAATAAAATTAGCTCCTTATGTCAGTTCATATCAAAAGTCAATTTAAAGTTGATTAAAGTCTTAACCATATGACCTGAAATATTAAAACTGTTGAAGAAAATGTATAGAACTGTTTAGACATTGGTCTGAACAATAATCTTTTGGCTATGACTCCAAAATCACAAACAAAAAAAATGTGAAAATAGAAAAGTGTCGCTGTATCAATTTAAAATATTTCAGACATACAAAGAGAAAGCCAGAATGAATAGGTGGCTTGTTTAATGGAGAGATGGAGCTGCTAACTAGTAGAAATACAAACAATTATTCAACAATAGTGTGCTGGTTGATACACTGTCAACTTGAGAAGTTTAGAAGTTTAATTGAGTGATGTCAGCAGAGAGCCAGGGTTCTTACTTTTACACATCCTCATCCCATGCAAGGCGAGGGCATAGGCATTGTGTGAATTCTACACCCTCACCCCAGGGTGGCCTGCTCATAATATAGGGAGACAGAGGCTGGCTAGAAGCTGCAGCTGCTGCCCTTCCTTTTGCTCTTCAGTATTTTCCTCAGCCAGGAATTGCTGCTCTCTGCCGTGTGCTACTCTGCCCTGTCACCAGCTGATTACTGGCTAAAATATGCACCGTGAGTTAAATAAACCGTTTCTTCCTTAATTTTGGGTGTTCAGTGTTTTTTCCCAGCAATGAGTGAAAAATAACCGAGACGATGATTAATCATTAAGGAAAGGCAAACTAAAATCTTACTATCTCTCTAGTCATAGGGATACCTGTTACAATTAAACAAAAATTCAATACTAGAGAGGATGTGGATAGAAGAAATTCTTGTGAGCAGTTAGTAGGAGCATAAATGTTTTACAACCCTTATGAAAAATAATATGGAGGTTGATAAAAAAATTAAGCACACTCTATAACTGAGCAATATCACTTTTGTGTATACAGCCAAAGAAATGAAATCAATAACTTGAAGAGATAGGTAGTTCCACTCTCCTATTGGTCGTATCATTAGTCATTGTAACCAAAATGTGGAGTCAATGTAGATTACAATTGACACATCATTTAAAAAGGATACACACACAGAGACACACACAGACACACACACACACGTCAAATCCTAAAATCTTAAAAAAAATGATTCTTTTTTATAAAAATAATTTTTTTCAAAGTTTTATTGATAAACAGATAGCAATGAGACAGTTTCAAATCAAATCAGAAGTACAGTTTCAACAAATAATACACTGCATATATTCTTCTTAGTGGTTAGTTGCTGTACAAGATGCGGACTTGTGATCCTATTTACAAACACCATTAGAACAAATCATTCTATTCATTAAGAGAATGCAACTATATATCTATCCAAACCTCTTTGAATACACAGATACAAAATGGACATTCCTAGGTATACCCCTTTCTCTAATTTCCGTTATTGAATATTATAGGTGTGCAAACTCAGCAAAATATTTTAAAAGAGTCCAGTAGCCCATAATAGCATTGGGTCTTCTGTTTAACTGGCAATGTCAGAAATTATTGACCTGAGTCCCCCACAGCTCAACTTAACAGCGTGGCTTCACTTCCTATATTTCATCTTCATACTTTTCTACTGGATGGTTAAGACCAAGGTAAAGCAGGACCTGTGCAACAAGAGTTGTAGCTTTTTGGTCTGAGAAGGTCAATGAAATTCTTGTATTTTGTGACAACATAGCTAAATACAATCACAAAATAGCACCTACGGCATGATCTCACATATAGGTGTTATCTTACAGATTGCGAACTCACAGGAGCAAGAAGTAAACTGGCAGACGCTAGGGGCTGAGGTTGAAGTAAATGAGTGGATAATCATCACATGGACAAGCATTCATCTAAGCAGGATGAGTGAATTCTCAAGCTGTAATGTACAGTAGAAAAACCATCATCTAAACTAGTGTACACTGCTCAGCACAAATGAGCCCTCATAAAATTGATGAAATCCAAATAAGGTCTTAGATGGTATTAATATCTGGTTCCTGGTTTGGGCATTGTACAGTCACTACACCCAATATTGTGTCTCAGCAAGTTGGGCTGAAAGGTGCACAAGGTCTCACCGTATGTTATTTGTTATGGAAACTTTTTATATAATGTTTTGAGCAATAAAAGTGTTTAAAATACTTGAAATTCACAGAGAAAGTAGGTGTTGAGTATTACTGGCACATACATAAAGTGGCAACTACTTGAAGTGATGAATTTGTTAATTAACATAATTGTGGCAATTATTTTATGATTTATACATATATCAAAATAGTGCCTTGTAAATTGATGTAGCTACGGGTTTATTTGCTAGTTACGTATCATGAAAAGAGGAGATGGTGTCCAGCTGTGGATGGGTGGAGTGAACACATTGCACTTGTCTGATAAGATTAAAGGCAAGAAACAAACAGAGGAAAATATTACGAAAGAAGTAAAATGGGATAGAAGGAGAAGGGAAGGAAGGGAAGGGGAAGGGAAAGAAAGAGAAGGGGAGGAAGGGTCAAATGGGTTGTCCAGATAGCACAGAGGACTAAAGCGCCTGCTTAGGCAGAGCGCAGAGGCTGGCGTTCGATCCCCAGCCTGGTATGAGAGCCTCTCCCCAGGGGCACGCTGAAATGGTGATTGAGGCTGGGCGTGGTGGTCCACCCCTGTAATCCCAGCCCTTGGAGGCTGAAAGCAGGAGGATCACAAGTCCAATCTATGTAGTGAGACACTGTAGATCCTGTAGATCTGTACCAAATACATTTTAAAAATAAAAAACACTACTGAGAGAGGTGACTAATGATGCCAACTACCAGAACCTGTGTCCAGGAGGCTTTCATGATTTGACAATGAAGATAGAATTATTCTCATGTTTGAAAAACTTTGAAAGAGGACACTTATTAGTTCTTCTTCTTCTTCTTCTTCTTCTTCTTCTTCTTCTTCTTCTTCTTCTTCTTCTTCTTCTTCTTCTTCTTCTTCTTCTTCTTCTTCTTCTTCTTCCTCT
>NW_004524594.1:7310062-7351215 GCF_000260255.1 Octodon degus
TCTCTCTCTCTCTCTCTCTCTCTTTCTCTCTCTCTCTCTCTCTCTCTCTATCTTTGTCTCTCTCTCCCCCTCCCTCCCTCCCTCCCTGAGACAAATCCTCCCTATGTAATTCATACTGGCCTTGAATTCACAATGATGTAACCCAGGCAGGCTGAACAAACACTCAGGGTGATCCTCCCACTTAGCCCCTGAGTGCTGGGATTTCCTGTGTGTATCACAACACCCGGTGTTTTCCAAATTGTATTTCACCTGGCTGCATGGCACAATACCAATATTTTCTGGATTTTTCAAGTTTCAACATGCTTTTGTTACCAAGTGATTCGTCTACCCACACCCTCTGCTTAGATGCATCCTTGGAGATCAGCAAATATGTTGATAGCCATTTTCCAATTGGAGAAAATTTGGCTTCTTAACTGTTAGTCATATTTAGATCTGTGACACAACTGCTCAGTGGTAATACTATCTCTAATTGAAATGGTGTTGCAGGAGTTCTGGGATTAATCAGTAGTCCTGTGAAATCTCTCATTCTGGAGAATATACCAATCTCAGTAGCTAATGGTGACATAGATTCCCTACATAGCTAGGTGACTATGTATAATCCTGTGTCTCCTAGGATCAGGGGATGTAGGAGGAAAGAAAACAGAGAAAAAAGTTTAATGGCTTAAATTCTAACAGCAACTTATGAAATATCTGGAAGATATATTCTAGGGATGGAATTAATTCAGTGTGTTTTTACATTCCATAGCATATTGTCAATGTCAGACATCACACTGTTTTGAATCACAGGCACTGTCAGAATGAGACTGTGTGAAATCCTTCAGGTTTCAGAGTAGATTCATATATTTATTTCATTTCCCTCACCTCCCTATATTTTAAATGACGTAACTTTTGTATGCTCTAAATAATCACCTTTTTCATTACATTGCAAATAATTGGCTTTTCTTAAAATTGCAATAAGTCATTTACTAGGTGAAAATTAATTCTATAGTTCTAATATTATTTTTAGAAACAGCATGCCACAGAATTGTATGACTTCTAACTACCATAACTGGTAATATCTGTTCCTCAGATAAAGGTATTTCTCCAAAGCCACCTCTGCTAACTTATCTTCACTAAATTTCCTAGAGATCTGTTAGTTCTCTATCACTGAAACAAAATATACAACATCATTAATTTATGAAAGCTAAGGGTTCGTTTTTGCTCAGTTTTGCTCCAATCCATGACCGATGAGGGGCTTCTTCAGAAACATTGTCTTCTGCAGAGCCTAGCTTATAAAGTGCAGAAGGTGTAAATTCAATGATAAATGTTTGAGCTTTAGGTAATGTCACTTTAACTTGTGGGAGACAGAAATAGATTCAGAAAAGCAAACAGCAGAAAAAGAACCAAAGAGCCTATCATTCAGCAGAAGAAGCAGGGTTTAGGCCACTGACATTTTTGGCAGAGGTGTGTATTATAGAGTCCAATGTGTATTCTTCTGGAGGATTTTCATTCAGTTATTGTGCTTCCTCGGGTAAACCTCAATTTTAAATCATGGAAAGGTCTGTTGTTTTCTGCCAACAATATCACATACTTTGCTCCTGAAAATGGTTGCATAAACTGTTCACTGTATTTGAACTGTGTAATTTTTACCAGGGTCACAGTGTAAGAATTTTAATCAATAAAATGGAGCAGAGAAAACCAAAATATAAAAACATCTATTTAAAAAAATATTGAAACCCTCTCATTCTATTTTTTTTCATTTTGATACCCATGGGAAATGTTTCTCATACAAGAGAAATGCACTGATTCATGTTTGAAAATTACTTTTTTTTTTTCTTTTTTTTTTTGGAGGAACCAGGGATTGAACTCAGACCCTTGTGCTTGTCAGGGAAGCGCTTATTTAGCTGAGCCATCTCCCTGGCCCCCAAAATTACTTTTGATATACATTGCATTCCACTCAGTGCACAATATTTAGTGGATTAGTCCTTTTGTCGAAAGGCTTCACTCACAGAGTAATGAATCTCCCTGCTTTCCATGAAGAAAGAAAGAAGAGTGAGAAAGAGAGAGAGGAAAAATAAAGAAATGGCTTACTTTTATTAAATGACATTCATTCTTGAAATGTCAATTTCTTCCCTAGCACTCTGGTTACTGATTACTGGTTTTAGTTTCTAAGGCTGTTCTGTCCATGGTACATGCTGTGGGTGACGATTCTTTCTGTTGTGATGTAATGTAACCAGTAGGGTTTTGTTTTATATGCATATGTGTATAATGTATGTATAATAAAATAAATGAAAGAAAACATCTTAGGAACAAAGAGGTAAAGAAAATAATATGAAAAATAAGCACAGCATAAAAATAGAAATGTTTTGGATTCATATTAGATAGACAATTTGATAAATCTGAAGAAAGGCATTTAGATGACGGCAATGATTAGTTGTCTGTAGCTGACAAAAATGATGATGATAATTCATGGTCTATTTCAGATTAATTTTATCTTCTAAATCTTGTAATAAAAATCAAATTACAAAATCCGTGATACACTAAAGAAATGCTGGACTAAAGATTAGGAAAACTGGGTTTTCACAAATTTTTAAATTTAATTTTTTCCTGCAATTTTATCCAAGTCATGTATTTTCTATGAGTCTCGTTTTATTTCTTGAACAGTGCATACTGATTTATATACCTTCCACAGCCTCTATTCCTCAAAAATCCTACTTAAATTTATATTACTCTCCATGTTGTCTTTTCTGTTTTATACAGAACGTATTGAGATTCCTATCTTATATATAATTTGCTAAAATAGATAAATCATAAAAAAGTAAATATATATATATATATATATATATATATATATATATAGTGCATTCTCATGTAAAAGAAACCATGTGAAATTTGAAGTGTATATCTGACTTATTCCATTAAACATTATGGTATCATTTCGCATCCAAGTATATATAAGAGCCTCAAGTATATCTTTGTGTCAGAATCATACACCAGTATGAATAAACATAACATTTTCCTGACTCACTCATCTGCTGATGGACATATACAATGTTTCCAAGATCATACATGCTATTAGGATTTGTGTTGCTGTAAGCATGGGTAAAAATGCACATATCCTAGTAATATGATTTTAAGTTTTCTTGGAAGGAAGGAATATCTAGGTTAAATGGAAATTTTATTTTTAGTTTTTTAGGGACTTTGTATTAATTTCCAGAGTTGTCTTACCAGTTTACATTCCCACCAACAATGTAGAAGACATTCATCTGGGCCACAGAGATAGCACAGTGGTCTAAGCACCTGCACAGGTGGGCACAAAGTCTGGGTTCGATCCCTGGTACCACATGTTGTGCTGACCGCACCAGGGGTGTGTCAAGCTGGCCTCCAAGATGAGTCATGGTGGGGCACTCCTGTAATCCCAGCACTGGGGATGCTGGGACAGGAGGATCACTAGGAGTCCAAGCTGCATAGCGGGACCCTGTACCAAATACATAAAAATTAAATGCATGACTAAAGAAAGGAGAGCTTCATCTTCCCTGCATCTTTGCCAACATTTATTATTAGATGTTTTGATTTTAGCCATTTTTCATTGTTTTATAAATAGACATAGATGTTGGGCCAGGGAGATAGCTCAATAGAATGAGCTCTTGCTGGCAAGCACAATGGCCTAAGTTCATCCCCGGTTCCACCAAAAAGTAAAAATAGATATAGAGGCTAATTAGGTTTGCTTATGGTACTAGTTTTTCTTAACTAAAAAGAAAGTTGTGTGATTACATGTTTCTTCTCTGGAAAAAGGAAAACAATTTGTGGTGTACTCTAAGAAACTACTTTGAAGATGATATATAATGCATTAACTATTGTTTTATTTTGATACGAAATTCTGTCTTATTTTTTGTTAAACAAAAAAGGAAATATTCCTTATTTTGAAAATTATAGAGCTATTGTTTGAAAAATTATCTGTGGTACAAAATAATACCAAGGATATGTCTATACTTCCCATTTTTTTCATAGCAATAATATTATAAAGTTTTACAACTATCACAAAAAAATTGCAAGTACATCATTTTGGAAGACATCAATTTTGTAACACACAGGTTTTAGTACATGCAATACTGAATTCTGTTTCATTTACTGAAAAAAAATTAAAATTCAAGGGTATTAGCTCAAACTTCAGCAGCTCAAAGTAAGAGAAGCCAGAAAATGTGCCACTTGCTTGCACTTCTTTTTTTCTTACTATAACTTCTTGCCTCTCTGTAATGTATCAATTTCATTGTGGTTTGACTTATTGGGAAAGTATCACAACTGAAGGTCTAAATGTAAAGGAAACAGTCAGGAGGACGTTCCAGTTGTGGTGATTATAAAAGAGACCATGAGTTGACACCAGTGACTTTGGAGAGAACATGGATTAGAACAGACCAAGGAGCTCATTGCCTGTCCTTGAGTCTTGACAGAGGGTAGGCAGCCTGTCAGTGACAGATAGAATACAAATTTTCAAATGGAGACTTTGTGAAATGACTATTGTCAAACATTGTTCTGTGGAGGGCAAGCCAGAAACAGAAAGCTTGGAGAATAAAAAGCACAACACTTCAGCGCCAAAATGGTGCTTATCAGGGAGACAAGTGATCTGATAGGTTTTGAGCTAGGACTTTTATTTTTTTAAGCAAACTGTGAGAGAAAGAATTACCATGAATGAGTTTATCTTGTCCTGCAAATAGGTAATGTCAAATAGGTACCATCTTTTCTGTTGTCCACAATACTTAGTCCTTTTATTTTGGCCTAAGCATTACTAGTAATCACATCAGAGGTTGCAACATGTTCTAGATTGCATCAAGACATGTTATACTCACCTACCATATTTAAATGGCAATGGAATGTACATCTCTGACAAAACTAAACAAGGGGATACAAATGAAGGACGATTTTGTATCTATATATACAAAATAGGATAGATATACAGCTATTTTCTCTCAATTCAGTGAGAAGAAAGATCTGTACTAATAGTGTTTGGACAGTATATCATGTCTACATCTTGTAGTATGAATAACCACTATGAAGACAACAATATGCAATGATGAATTATTGAAACTGTCCAACTAATCAGTTTTGAATTTGTCTCATTGCTATTTGTTTCTCAATAAAATTAATTTAAAAACTGAAAAAAAAAAGCAAAAGAAAACTCTCAACTCTTTCATGTAAGATCTGTTTTTACTGCATTTCATAGATGGGAATGTTGAGCTTTAAAGAAATTACAGTTTTGTCCTAGATTATTAGCTAGAAAGAGAGAGCAGGTATTCACACTCAGCACGTCTGGCACCAGAACCTACAATATGTTTATATGAAATATTGTTGGAGTTGAAAGAATGTTTCACTCAGCCTCAGGATGAAACAGCACTAATTATGTGATTAACAAATATATAATCTAAAAATGCAGTGGGAGACAATTTGGGGGTTGAGGTGGCTATTGATTGACCTTGACTGTAGTAATGGTTTCTTGATCTTGTATTCTTTCTCCAAACGTGTTAAACTGTATGCATTAATTATGTATAGCTGTGTGGATGTTAGTCATACCTTAATAAAATGGTTTTTAAAATAGAAAAATAAAGACATGCTATACTAATATATGCCAAGCAAAATCACTTAAAACCAATCACACACATATTTTTTAAATTCTTTTTTTATTTCTAAGGGACTGTATGTATGTATTTATGGAACAAGAGGTAAGAACTAAAGAAAAAATAGAAATATTTTCTGCTCACATATATGACCATGTAGATATTAACTATAGCTATGGTTGGCAGTGTTTAATTATATTATATTATATTATGATAATTATATGTGGGTGAAAAAAACAAAGAAACATACACTTTAATCTTATCAATGTTTCCCTACCTCTTCTACCATTATACTTTGAGATATCTGTTTGACTAATGGTATTATTATTTTTTATAACTCCTTATTCTTCATCTGGTCCAATATTGCCTATGATAGCCTTGCCATCTCTACTGCTGTTAGTTATCTGCCAACCACACTCTTTAGCCAAACTAAGAAAAATGGAAGGAATGAAGTTGTAGGCATAACTTAGTACCTCCAAGTGGTAAACGCTTTCTTTGAAATTTTGACCATCTTTTTCAATATGGGGTGCAGTAAAAAACCTACTATAAACTGGAAAACAGAGAAAACATACATTCTCACAGTTCTGGAGTCAAGATAGACCAAGATCAAAATGGTGCAGGATACACTGTCTTGTGAGGGCCCACTTCTTGCTTTTCAGATGACTACATTTTCTATGTACCCTTTCATGGTAAAGTGAAAAGGACATAAGCTCTGCCATGTTTCTTGTAACCAGGTCATTAATGCTATCATGAAGGATTCATTCTATAATCTAATTATGCCTAAAAGATTATATCACTAAATGCTACTATTTTGGAGACGTGGGCTTAAACTGACTTTTCAAGAGATACAAACATTACATCCATAGCAAGTGAAAAATGTTCTTATGTACTCTTGAATTGTAACCTTGAAATTTCTGTATAACATGGAACTTCACTTCTTTAGGGACTATAACCACAGAGATAAATGAACCTCATTACTATAGGTCTACTCCCTTTCTTCATGCAATGAAAAGTTTTATCTTTAGTGGACAAATGGACCTTCAAAAGAGGCAAAGCTTTAGATATGACTTCTATCATTAAAAGTGGATTGAGTTTCTTTTGCTTTTCTTGAATTCTCACCCACAAACATATGTTGATGTTTTTTGTTCATAAATTGCATCTACTGTGTTGTAAACTACAGTGATTTTATTTTATGAAATAAATATGATGCTTATTGTTCATGATAGAAAGATTACTTGAGGGATCAAAAAATTCTAATTCTATATTGTTCCATCATCTTTATCAGCTGCCCAAAAATTATTCCATAGGATAGTCCTAAGTAAATTCCAGCAACTTACAGGTGAGGATGCAGTCGTACCTAATAATTCAAGGTCAATGTCCTCTAACTCTTAACTCAGCTCTGATTCATATTCTCCATGACCCTCAGGCACTTTGCTGTTCTCCTACTTTTTTAACAAATTTAAATATCTTAAACAAGTTAGAGGTAAAAATCAAGTCCATTAACTTCTTAATTTTTTTTCAGAATAAAATAATGACTGTACAATGGGAATTAGACCAGTGTGGTCTTAGTTTTGTAATACTTTGGTTACCTAGCTGGCTATAGCAAACCATAGGAATCCACCATTCCTTTTTAAAGTTTGAATTTGAGAATGAAGTAATTTGAGAAAAAGATTTTTTTCTTAATTTTAGGGAAGGGGTCTATATGGCATCAGGGTGTCACTACTAGGTCAGACTCATAATGATCTGCATGTTTACAGCCTCCCAAGAGCTGGGATTACTTGCAGGTGCTTTAATCTGCTGAGCAAGGAAAAGAGTATTTGAAAGAACCAAGTGAAGCTACTTTTACAAGACTGGAACAGAAGATATCCTATCTGTTCTCAATTATTTGCATGATCTTTTATGAGAAAAAGAGATAGAATCAATTGAAAGATAATGAAAAAATGAAGAAAAATAAGGGTAAGGGGCACAGATATTATGAGAAGAATAACATCTAATGTTGTTTTAGCATGGTAGGATAACTATGCTTTACAAGATTCACTGAATTTTAGTGTTGCAAGAAAAATAATGGAAAACACTTTCATTGTTGCGCACGCATGGGAATGTTGCATGTCTGTGATGTTTGATATGAAAATTACCTCTTTGTTTGTTGAAATTGTGTACAGTTCTTGAAGTGCTATGCTGTATGCCACATGTATATTTTATTAGCATATATCAATTAAAATATGTTATAAGAAAAGAAGGAAGAAAAATAGAAGTTAGAATAAAAGCCTGTCTGATAGGGCTGAGGAGATAGCTCAGTGGAATAAGTGCTTGTCTGGCAAGCACAAGGTCCTGAGTTCAATCCCTGTTACCAAAAAAAAAGTCTCCATAAAATGCAAAGAAAATTTCCCAAAAGCTACAACTCTTGTTGCATAGGTCCTGCTTTACCTTAGTCTTAACCATCCAGTAGAAAAGTATGAAGACGAAATATAGGAAGTAAAGCCATGCTGTTATGTTGAGCTGTAGGGGACTCAGGTCAACAATTTCTGACATTGCCAGTTAAACAGAAGACCCAATGCTATTATGGACTACTGGACTCTTTTAGAATATTTTGCTGAGTTTACACACCTATAATATACAAATAACAGAACTTACCAAAAAAAGGGTATACAGATGAATGTCCATTTTGTATCTGTGTATTCAAAGTGGTTAGGATAGATATATAGTTACATTCTATTAATGAATAGAATGATTTGTTCTAATGGTGTTTGTAAATAGGATCTCAAGTCCTCATCTTGTACAGCAATTAACCACTAAGAAGAATGTATGCAATGTGTTAATTATTGAAACTGGCCTAGCGATTTGATTTGAAACTGTCTCATTGCTATTTGTTTATTAATAAAATTATGAAAAAAAAGTCTGTCTGATAATGTGACCCAACCTAAGCATCCAAGATGAAGGATAAGCAGGACAGAAAGTAGAGAAAGCAGAGCCAAAATGAAAGGTGGGAAATAACCTTTAGCTCTCTCAAAAATGAATTGAATTAAAATAGTTTGTCTTACTTTAATTAAAGGAAGTAAGGAAGACTATTTACAAGGAAATTTTGATTCCTAGCACAATCCTAATGTGATCTTACCAGCAAGACTGAATAAAGTAGACCTCAGTGCTGTGATTTACGCAGCCAGCAAGGATGGGAGATTAGGAAGAAACTAGATACAGAAAAGGAAAGCTGGGGCTGCGTGGGACCTAACCTTTCTGATGGAGTCAGCAGCAACCCAGTATTGTCTGCATCTAGAACACAAGTTTGATGACACTAAATTTTATTGTGAGTAGTGGGCTTAATCTTTAAACATTTTATCTGACTATCACATTTTAAAATGTCAAGTGTGGCCACAGACCTCTTATTTTTTCCTACTATCCATGGATGTTTTAGTAGCTGAATCTCTGTAGAATGTTAACAGGAGACAGTCACAGAAAATTTTATAAAAAATAAAATGTAACTACTTACAGAAAATAATTTTACCCAGAAAATTTGAAATCAAAAGCCCCATATACTATTTTAGCATGACAATCAGGATCACCTTTTTTAACACACTTAATTTTACATTTTGGCATAGAACAGCCATTTTAGTCAATCATCTTTAACTAGTAAATAAGAAACTCTTATCTAATTTATTGTTTTTAATGAGATGTCACTCAATTGAGTGACATGACCTGCACTATTTAATGTCTAAACATCTCTAAGTGGAATGGCACATAAATAGCATACATATCACATAAGTTTTTTGTTAAAAATATTATTGACTGGTGACCTCATGTTGGCTTTGTATCAACCTCCTATCACAAGTTGCTGGAACACAAGAGAAAGGTAGATGTCTGAATCTGAAAGAAAATATTTATACTACAAACTATACCACCTTTACATTCTGGAAGACCTGTATATGTGGAATTCATGAATACATTTAATATACCATGAGATTAGCAACAATCAGTTGTCACAGCCATATGAAAACTTTTGTTTCTTAATTGAGTTTTTGGACAAGAGCATCTTTAAGTCAAAAAACTTTACTGTCTTATTTCTAGAAAACAACATTTTGATGACCAATGTAAACATATTGCAATAGGGACTGGGGAGATGGCTCAGTAGAATAAGCGCTTCCTTGGCAAGTGCAAGGGCCTGAGTTCAATCCCTGGCTCTGCCCCCCAAAAAATATTGCAATAATATATTTTGAGCAATATTTATTACAGTGTGTCCCATAAAGCTATGGAGATTACTGGGGTCTCCTATTAATGAACAAAAATGGATAATTACTTCCAGGCAGCTTCTACCTTATTCATCAATTGGAGTCCTATCCAATGGTTTCTCACTACCCTTAGATATTTTTGCTTAATTATCTTAATTTTTGATGACTTATGAGAACAGTGTTATAACACATACCATGATATTTGGAATAAAGAGAGACACTCAAGTCATAATACATAAGCAACAATATGTATTGTATTTATAAAACCAATTAGCATCATTTTGACTAGATAGTAACTTTGGTGGAAACATGTCAGGTATGTTCTTTAAAACTCTCAAAATCCAAAAAGTAGAAAAATGCATTGAGCCTCAAATCAAACAGGTGTTTGCAGATTAGACAGACAGACATATAAGACAATGCAGTTATAAAAGCAGAATGCACACAAGTATATTTTTGGTCACACTGAATTGTAACTCTTACAATTTCAGAAGTTTGTAATTATAAATGTACTCATCAGAATTTTTTTGAATGTCAGCAAGCAGAGATCTCTTATGAGAAAATTTTGAAAGGAAAAAAATCTTTCATCTATAATTAATTTTTGTATTTTCTGCTGTCTTAAAATTACTGGGAACTTTTTGTCCCATTCTTTCATGTAGCTACAAGCTCAGTTCTCTCCATACACTCTGTAATATACTCAGACCTTTTCTAAAGCAGCCTTTTCTCTGTAAGACTTCATATTTTTGAATTAATATCACATATGTAGACTCCCTTTGTTGGTATGTTTGATTTGTCTTGAGCAGGGTCCATGCCATGCTCTCTTGTTCCTGGCTTTCCATGACTGTGTCCACACAGTTCTCTGACAGCTACAGATGCTCCAGGCATTCTTGATGTTTGAACAGTGGCTCTCCTATCCTGGGGTCTGTCAGAAGTAGTAAGAGTAGAAGAAAGCAGTAGTTTCTCCCTTTAAAATTCTGTAGGCTTCTGGATCTATTTGTGATGGTTAGCTTTTTCCATAGCCTTATTCTAAGCCTGCTTTTCCACCTTATCCCAAATAAGTAAATGTACAATTTCCTCTTCTGGAAACAAGAGAGAGATCTCTTGAACACACTCAAGAAATTTAGTGAACTTCATCTTCATATGTATTCCTCTAGTCTTAACCAAATATCTATGTACTTTTACATGCAAAGAACAAAATTTATTTCCTAAATCCCCCACTGTTTTACACTCTGTGATTGGTCAATATTCTCTTAATGTTGTACACACTTCCCGAGTATCTCTTCAAGTTGGCTTACTGTATTCCTTTTTACTCAGGCTCAAATTTGGGCTCTACCAGACACTGCCCATGCAGTCAATTATGTCCTGAGAGGGGACACAGGGGGACTAAGAAAAAACTAGATACATACTAAAATGAAAGCTGAGTCTAGGTGAGAACTGACCTCTCCGATAGTCAGTGAGAGCCCAGCATGGTCTGCATAATTATTTATACACAGTTAAAAGGGGAAGGCATGCAATCAGGCCACAAGTGCTAGCTCTCAGTGTTTTGCTGAGAACACTGAAAGTGAAACACTCTCAGAGCTCTCTGTATTATAGTTAACAGGGAGGAACACCAAGGCTAGACACCCGCTGGACTGGCTCTACACTCTAGTCCCAACAACTTGTTTACGTGGCTTGCCTCTGCCTCATCCATGGCTCTACTGCTCCCTACATCTCACAGTTTCAGGAAAATATTTTGCAACCCACAGACTATTTGCAGTGCTCTGTCACTGACAGCAAAATCTGGGGCTTAACAGGTGGTAATGATTCCCACAGGACAACTTACAGATATAATTTTTCACCCCAAATGTTTCTTTTTAATTCTTTCTTAGAGGATGTGAGGCAATTTAAAAGCATGGTGGTTTTCAAAGACAAACAATGTTGCTCATTGTAATCACTTGCAATCAGTCTTGGTAGCTGCTCTATTTTAGACTCTTCACATCCACCAAGAGCTTGAATATCTTCCACAATAATCAGGACAGATGGAATTTGATTGCTCATTCTATGTCTCCAAGGATTTCTGCAGACCACAGGTTAACTTACTTAGCTATCAACTCAAGAATTAAGGGAAGCATAAGTTTACTTATGAAAATATTGGTTTTATTATGGTCACTTTTTTAACTTTAACCACCTATGCTTGTTGACTTGCCCTATTTTCTTCAATAATTGACCTTTATCTTCTTCCCCTAGGAAAGGAAATTAAAAATATTTATGTTTTTATAGTGATGTATTCACTTTCATGGCAAAATGTCGCCTATTGGTGTTTTTCTCTTCTGTTTTCAGAAGATGATTACATGCTTGAAATTTAAAAGGTATTGTACACATTTGAGTAGGAAATTGTAAGCCTTTATCTTTTGACAGCAAGAAGGAATTACTGCCCTTTTTAAAATAGCCTCTCTATATTCTCTAAATAAATGATTCATGCTGGAGACTTCATGATGTCTTTTGTTGGTTTCTGTGAATTTCAACACGGGCAGTCAAAGGGAGAAAGAAGTAAAGCATTTCTGAAATTTTCAGCAAATTATAGGTTTTATATGGGAAGGAGCATGCATTCAAATATCTTTAGTCCTAGTTTCTTCTTCCATATATGCGTTATTAACGCAAAGCTTAGAGCAAAATAAAGAAAATAAATGAGAGGGTGTGAAATAAATTTTTTTTTTCAAGTGGGTGCTCAGTACCCAAGTTCTTTTGCATGTAATAAAAGAAAGTAAGAAATGTCTATAGCCACATCTGTTAGAACATACCTCTCATTTTGGGAAAATCTTCCTTATTTAAAAATAATAGCTTGCCTTTATGGATATGTTTGATTTCAGACATTGTTGAGTATTTTAAATTTAAATAATAAAAGTAAAAATATTAATGAATTCATGAATTAGCATAATAATTTTGATGATGTTTCACTTGTAGTTTTTTAATGTCTTTTGTTTTGTTTTGTGAAACCCCAGAACACACACATACTAGGAAAGTGTTCTAACACTAAGCAGTACCATCAAATCTTACGTGTATGTTTCTTATATTATTTTATGTGTCAGAAATACATTACAGACAAGGAATTAAATGTCATCCAGTCTTCATAATATTGTATACTTGCATATATCAAGTCCCATTGTAGCCCCTCTTAGTCTGTAAGCATTGGTAAAAAAATTTGTAAGAGTTTAATGATTTCATTCACTGCCATATTTCTTCCATCTCTGGACTGAACTGAACCTGCATATATCCAAATTCCTGCATTATTAACATATGGAACATATCTCTCTGGGGGATGGGGATATTTGTTGTGGAATGTGGTACTATACATGGCAAAATATTTTGAAAAATTTTTGGATTTTGTATGTAAGATGCCTACATGATCTTTCCTGTGAGAAAACTAAAGAATTCTCCAGAAATTGCCAAACGCTGTCTTTGCAAAGCAAAATCACCTCTGAACAAGAAGTATATAATCACCTCTGAACTCTGTATACATTTCAAATTTTAAAAACAGTTCTGAAATACACATACAGGGATTGAGTATGTCTTTCATAGTATCTACATAACAAATAGAAGTACATATATATGTGGACCTTGTTGTGATCCTCAGAGTTTTACATTTCAGTACCCTTTTTATATCAGTTATAACCAACAGCAATCTGCTGTGCATTACCAGTTATTTCAACTGTGGAACATATCTCTGCGTGAGACCAGTTAAGGAAGATTAAGAACTGATTAGCCTCCTTTGTGGGCATAAAGGAGAAAGATACCACACAGGGGTGATGACAGATGCTGGTTCTACAGTACAGTTTATGTGACTGAGATTAATATGTTTACCTGGGCATATACTAAATGGATATTGGAAGGCAGATGAACCTTGTATTATGTTAATTACTTGTACCCATGTCTAGCTGAATAAAAGGAACAGGAACCACAGGTTCAGGACTCCTCTTCTCTAGAGGTAAGAGCGCCTTGCCTGCTCATATGTTAACTAAACTCTGTTTCTCTTTGTCATCCTCCTCACTCACCCTGTTATCAGGGAACAAGCAGCACTAGATCTGTACAAGGAAAGCCTGGAGGAACAGGCTGGTTCCCCATGTATGACATATGGGAAAGGGATCCAGGGACTAGTGGCATAGGCTGGGCTCAATCGTCTCTCCATGTACAACTTGGAAGCCAGATATTTTTAAAGTTAATAATTGTTGCATTTGGGCAGAATGTGATTAATGATACCTTTTACTACTTAGGTGTCATGCATCCTATGAAAGTCTTGTCAATAAACTGCATCAATAATAATATAATATTAATAATAGTAACTCTAATAATTTGATCAGATGGTTAAGAGGAGAACATGGAAAGTCTTGTGGGAAATAATTCAGTACAGTGACTGGCCCAAATCTATGCTGAGATATATGACTTCAAATCCTTAAAACAGAGTCACCAACTCATTTATAACTGGAGATGTCAGTACCAATAAAGAAGACATATTTTCATGGCCCCTCAAATGTGCTCATCTACAAATTTCCATTGGTATATATTTTTAAGAGACTTTGGGATATATTAAAAAATATTGTGATAAGTTTAGTCTCTAGATCTAACAGTTTCCCTATATAACTGTCTTGCTTATTGAAAACCAATGAATGCATGAAGTTCAACATGAAAGAATATAAGAGGTCTAATCTGAATATGAAATGATGCTTTCTTTAAATAAAACTATTTTCAGATATATTTTCCTGAAATAAAGCATAATTGTTTTAAAAAAAATAGAAGACACTTTGAGATATGATGGAGGAAAAAAAAAGACATGCAACTCCGAGATCTGAAAAACACAAATGGCATGAGTCTGACTTTTCCTTCTGATTTGTACTTGGTGTAAAGATTCTGAAAATTATTAAATTCTTGCAGCCTTAGTTTTCTCTTAAAATAAAAAGAAAAAATACACACAAATTTCAAAGTTCTCATGAACTCCGATGCCTGATGACAATGCAAAGTCTTGTTCTTTCCAGTTATAAGATTTAGAGACAGTCTTAAAAATTCAAACAGAGAAACAAGTCCCCACCAAGTATCCCATACTTACCAATGTCAAGGAATTCATAGAGCTTGTAAGCTCATGGAGTTTGAAAGGGAAGTAGGTAAGACTAGGATTGTACAGAGGCTGTAAAATGGGTCAGAATTTCTCAGGGTTAAATGCATATATATATATATATATAGAGAGAGAGAGAGAGAGAGAGAGAGAGAGAGAGAGAGTCAGTGGTACAGACGAAGGGCAAGTTAATGTTTCATCTTTTAATGTGATTGGCAGCAGCCTTCAAGTGTGAGCAATACCGTCAGGTCTGTGCTTCCTACGCATGCGCGGCACAACCTCCAGTCGTCAATCTTATTCTAATGGTCGCTCCCTAGAATTCTCTAACATGCAGCTGTCTCCCACCATCTTCTATGTTCTCCTTCCCAGATTTCTAGACATCCAAAAGAACCTTTTCTTTTGGAATAAAAAGATTAATGAGTTTGAAAAGTCCTCAGTAAAATGTGGACAGACAAATGATATTTTTTCCAATATGATTTTAAGGCAGTTGTGAAATGCGCTACTGAGAATTTCCAGAATCCATGACCCCTTAGACACAGTGCACTGCTCCCTTTCTTTTATATTGAATTTAATTTCTCTGTCATGTTAGCAGCAATGTCAGAAAGTGCTAATCTTGGTACCTGTCCAACTTCTCTACAACTTTTGAACAAACATCTGCTATGACCCCCTGCCCAACGGTTGACATGGAGAGTGGATTGACTGTGTGTGTTGTCAACAGGACCTATTATGGAAATTACTGACATAGAAAAGTGCTTCTTTGATGATTGGCTCCAGCTTAAAACTGATAGCATAAGGTTTTCTTTGTAAAATAATCATTTTTTTTTAAATCAGATTGATGCTAAGCAAAGGAATATTGATAATAGCTATAATATACAGACTATCAGTATTATAAAAATATGTGTATTCACCATTCCTAACTACAGCCTGTTCCTCCCCATCACCCATATCAATAATTGTTGCTCTAGGCCACTCCCTTTCTTTTTTGAGGTGTTAGCTGTATTTGGATGAGATTTGAATAGTTACATGGTTTCCTCAAAAAATAGACTTATGCTGTATGGCTTTTTGAAGGCTTGATCTTTTTTTTTTTTTTTTTTTTTTTTTACTTTTTATTTTTTAAATAATACAAAATAGTGACAGACGGAAAACAGCAATAGAAATGATACAAATTTCACTAAAGAAGGTAATATAAATTCAACAAGGTTTGTTGTTGATCTTTTAATTCAATATAATGATCCTCAAATCTATGTATCCTGTTGCAATTAAAAAAAAAATTCCTGCTGTGTAACATCCTACCCCTCTCATGATGACTGTGTGGTATTTATTTGGTTTGTGCTGTGACAAATGGCCACCAGGACCTTCAATGTCCGGGATTTTCAGGGAGCACACATAAAAGTTTCACAAGACATGGTTTTAGGCATACAGTCCTTGGGTGGATGATTTTCCCATGCTTCTCAACCATACCAAAGGTCTTTCTGAAGCAGTGACATTAATTTTAAATTTCTTGATGCTATATATAAATGTTGATTCATTTCATCTTGCTTTCTTGGAAGACAAATGATTGGTTAGTACTAGAACTTTATTCTGAAAAAAATTGTGGAGTTGAGTAATGTGAATAATAAAGGTTAAAATTGTTCTCATATTCTCTTAGTATATTTTGCAAAGAGAATTCTTCTGGGTTGATTTACTATAGGCATTCTCTCTTTTTCATTAGTACAATTTTGCAGTAAAAAAATAGAAATAGATATCTTGCAGAATTGGAACAAATACCTATCACTTCTTCCTCATCTTTGTCTCCCCCTTCACTCCTTAATGTCCATGTTCAATTCATTTTTAGATACCTTCCAATTTGCAAAAGATCTATCTCTATTTCCTATAATATTTATTTAATTTTGTTGTGTTATCTATACTTTGAATTTTCAATAAAAGATAAACCATTTAGACTTCTGTGTCTATTTTTTTCCCCACTGAGCATCATGGTCTCAGAGTATACCCATTTTCCTAAAAGCAACTTAAGTGTGTCCTTTATGGATGAATAGTACTCCCTCTATATATCACAGTTTGAGAATGTCTAAAAATCCTGAGTATTTTGAGCTACAGTTGCCATTGTTTTAACTCATAATTACATGACTTGCCAGATTGTCTTTCAGTTGGATGACTCATCTTCCAGGGTCAAGCTTGCTTGCTGTTGCATAGGTAAGATGTAATATCCATGTTGTCACCAGAGAAGGGCGGAACGTTAAGTGGATTCATATTGCTGAAGAGCTAACCACCTCAAAATTTAGAGGGTAACATTTCAAATACCCCACATTTAAATATGAATGAGCATTAGATTTCACCTATGTTATGGGCTGTTAGGATAGCTCAGTGGATTAAGTGCCTGGTTAGGCAAGTGCAGGGACCAGGATTCAATCCCCAGCACCAAAGGCCATGCCAGCCCCATCCCTGGTCATGCTGAGCCAGCCACTGAGACTAGGCATGGTGGTGCATGTTTGTAATACCAGCACCAGGGAGGCTGAAAACAAGAGGATCACTGAGTCTAAGCTGCATAGTGAGACACTATACCAAATATATTAGAAGAAAAAATTAAGAAAGAAAGAAAGAAAGAAAGAAAGAAAGAAAGAAAGAAAGAAAGAAAGAAAGCCAGCCAGAAAGCTGTGGAATAGTGTAAGTGAGGAGTTCAAGCTCATGCCTTTTGATGGCACTGTAGTTAAGATGTGTCCTGAATGTGTTGCTTCGTGTTTGACCGAAGCTGAGCTGAACACTATGCAGCCCAGGTGGTTCCCTCAAGAGGCTCACAAGGTGATGCTAGCTGTTGCCCATGTGAATTCCACCTTACATGCATTCTGTAGAGGCCGACATGATTCTGCTCACATAAGAGGATCTGGCATCCTTTTAGGAAGTATGTTGAGAGCATGAGGCCAAAGCTTCAGTATCTCTTATGACAGAGCCATGAGTCATTCTCTGTCCCTTCATCAGTATCCACTTGATCATGTAGGTTGTTCTGTGCAAGAAGGAGCTGCAGGAATGTGTGAGTAGTAGGAGCCAAGTGCCATTGAGAATAACCTTGGGAACTGTCTTCTGCAGTCTTTTGGTTCTGTTGCGAACACAAATTGCAATAATTTTACAAAATATTAGAGCAAAAAAGCATTCAGATTTAAAGATTCAGAGATAAAGGCAGACTCATACGAAAGAATAGAGAAGACCAAAAAATGAGTATATGTTTGCCAATGTCTCATGCAGATTGTCATGATAAAATTATCTCTATTGTGCTTTCTCTTGCAAGATGCTTGACAGGATATGGAGCCCAATCATCACAGCTTCTTCCCTCTGATGTAAATTTTGGTAGCCTTGTCTTAAAGAAGCAATTTATAGTGTTTTTGTAGCTAAAAAAAATTCATAAACTTAGTGGTGAGGATGGTTCTCTAATCCTGGTACAGTGGTCTTCAGATCTCATAAATGTTCCTGTTCCTCCCCATCACCCATATCAATAACTGCTGCTGTATACCACTGTAAAATAAAATTCCCATGAACACATGAGGAGAGATTTGAGATTTGAGAGAATGTGTTCTGAGGCACAGTTTTTGTAGGGCATGTTTATTTATTCTCTCCAAATGTCCAATAAATGCAAGACCTTTGAACAATGTTTGGAGCTATTTAGTTACCCTTCCACGAAATATCAGTAGTCATTTAGATCAGAAATTTACACAAATAGCCAAGTATCCATCGAGACAATCATAACAACAGGAGGGAATGCTTTTGCTCACTGAGCATGTTTTCAAATATCTCAAATATTTACAAAATGAATTTCTAATTTAATGTCTATGGTGCAACCCTGAAACTCTCTATTAAGGGAGCTGTGAGATGCCATTGTGGTTTGCTATGCTTACTCTTCTTTTATTATTTTGTTCTTATTTTTCACACATATGCATGCTGTGTAAATAATTCGTTATTATTATTACTATAGTTATTGTTATTATTATTATTTATTATTTTTATTTTGTTCAGGGTCTTACTACACAGCTCAAACTCATAGTGATTCTCTTGTTTTCAGTCTCCCCAGCACTGAGATTACAAGTGTGTGTCACCATGCCCAGTCTCTGTCGCCTGCTCAAAGCATCCAGGGGTGGGGATGGTGGTGTATGTGCTGTCAGAGATGAGCACCAATCCCCGCACTTGCCTATGGAGGTGCTTAGTTTGCTGAGCTATCTGGCTGCCCTATAGAATTCAGATAAAAATTAAAACTTCATTGCTATGAAAGATGTTTAGAGTGGATTCCTACTTCATACTTTTGTATGATTACAAAAGTAATCATATTGTATGTGGTACCTTAAGGAATCATAAAGATAATTCAAAATTTCTTTTTTCTCATTATTTTTATGATTATTTCTTTTTTATGATTATTTTTTCTTCACAAATGTTTTTCAGCATGGAAACTCAGTTTAATCCTTCCTTGAAAATACGTTGACGCCTACAGGTTAGGCATTGAACTCTTTAGAACTTCTTGCTTATGTATTACACAGATTGTTGGCTATAAGGTACTGAAGGAATCTAGCAATTAAAAATCAAAATGCTTTAGTAAGCAAATAACTAAATTAGAATGATATTTGAACTAAATTATAAATACATAATGTCCAAGGAAGTAATGTTCGTAACTAAGGAGATAGAAACAGTAGATTAGGGTGCATGCCTTTTTAGAGGATAACTATTAAATAAGGCAAGACATATGTATGATATTTGCCATTGAAACTGTGGGCAGACAATAATTAATTCAGGAACTTCTTCCATTTCCATTAACAAATTTTGAATTTGAAGTGCCAACAATTCATCCTTCCCCTTAGCCCTCCTGAGTTATTAGATGTGGTTATTTTATACAATTTCCTCATTACTCCACAAAGAATTTTCCATTTTAGTTTTAGTGTTTTAGCTTTTATTCAAAGTGTTAGTGCAACATTAAAGTTTAACACTGCATTCCCAGGAGCAAGGAAGTACAAAGGGAAAGGTTCTTCTTGAGTGATTAATTTGTTAATCCATCTTGGGCTTCTCATTAGGATATGCATGTATGTTTCCAGATTGTAATTTAAAAAAAAAATCAATCAGTTACTTCTTTTACAATTTTACTCAAAAGATAGAACGTCTCCATAATAAAAACTCAAAATGCTGTTTTCTTTTTTATCTCTATAGCCACATATTTTATTACTTTCCCTCTCATAGATCTCCTTGGATCTGTTCTTTGAAATTTGGGTCACATCTTGTACAATCAAACAAACTAGCTCAGAAGTAACATGTCTAGCAAAATGTTTATTTTTATGCTAATAATATACGTAATTTTTTTTCATTCTGTTTTTAGGAAGTTTGCATATTTGTCATAAATGCTAGGACCTTTTAGGAATGTATTCTCTAGGTTTGTGTGGTATACTTATGATATTTTAGTCAGCATTGCGCTGAATTTGTGTAACAATTTTGGAAATATGGCCATTTTCACACGGTTGGTTCTTCCTATCCATGAGCAAAGCATATCTTTCCATTTTCTGAAACCCTCTTCATTCTCCTTTTACAGAGTATTCTACTTTTTGCCTTTACTTCCTTTGATTTCCTTTGTTAGGGTGACTTCTAAGTATTTCGTTTTTGGGAGATACTGTTGTGAAAGGTGTGGTTTCCTCAATTCCTCTCTCAATGTGTTTGCTGTTAGTGCACAGGGAATGCTACTGATTTTTGAGTGTTGAATTTGTGCCTGTCTATCTACTGTGCCTACACTATCTTGTGATCTGCAAAGAATGATAATTTTACATTTGCTTTTCCACTGCTTATTCCTCTCATTTCTCTCTCTTGTCTAATCATACTGGCTCTGGTTTCCAAAACTATATTAAATAGGTGTGGCATTGGTGGACATCCTTGTCTTGCTCCTGATTTTAAGATGAAAGTCTTCAGTTTTTTTCCCATTCAGTGTGATGTTGGCTGTTTGTCACAGATGACTTTTATCAGATTGAGGTAAAGGCCACTTATTCCAATTTTCCATAGGGTTTTGTGTCATGAATGAGGGTTGGACTTCGTCTAAAACTTTTTCTGCATTTATTGAGATGATGGTGTTTTTTGTTTTTTGTTTTTGTTTTTGTTTTGTCTTTGTTTCTGTTGATATGGAATATTACATATATTGATTTTCATATAATAACACCCTCCCTGAATTCCTGGGATGAATCCCATTTGATTATTAAAAGAAATGCTGTCTCTATACAACAATTTCTTTAATAGTCTGTATTAGTTTTAGTGTTCAACTCATGCTTTTCAATTTTTTTGTTTTTATACTGACAGTAGTGGTGGAAGATCATATGGAGCCTATTTTTTTTTTAATTTTTATTTTATTTATGTGTGTGTGTGTGTGTGTGGCCAGCTCAGCCCACCAGGGGGCAGGCTGGCTGGCATGTGGTGCTGGGGGATTGAACCGTGGTCCCTGGGCTTTGCTAAGCTTGTTCTAAGTAGGTGCTTTAGACTGCTGAGCCATCTCACCAGCCCCTGGATCCTATTTTTTTAAAGAATACAAAATAGTGATAGAAAAACACAGCACTAGAAATGATACAAGATATCACTAAATAAAGTAATAGAAATTTAACAATGGTTGCTGTATTACATGATGCTATCTTCAAATTGGTCATTCAGATTACCCGATGTGAATGTGTAAGATTCCTTTAAAGAAAAAAGAATAAAAACAATAACAAAGAAGTTATAAAAAATTCAAAAGAGAAAAAATAAATAAAAAAATAGAGTTAAAAAAAAAGCATTAACTGCTCCTAAAAAAAAATTTAAAAAACAGCAGAAATTGACAATATAATTACCCAAACCACTCTGCATACATACTTAAATATGGCTTTTCCCCTTCTTTCATCTGTCCTTCCTCATCCCAGTTTTTCCTTCCCATTGAAAAATGTCTTTCCTTTTCACAGTAACTGCTGTAAGTCTTAGGCGTACCGTACTTTTTCATCTTCTCACACTAGCGAGATCATATGTTGCTTGCACATGTGTATCTGATTTATTTCACTTACCAATATATCCTCCATCTGTGTCCCTTTAGCTACAAAATCCTCTAATTTATCTTTTTTACAGCTGCCTAATACTCAAAAATACCATGTCTTTTTTATCCATTCCTACATGAGCCGGAGCAGATCATAATTAAGTTGATAGACGTGGAATGCAAGCACATCTGAAATTTACATTTGAGGTCAACTGAATTGTTACAAAACTTTGAGGAAATCACTTTCTTTTGGTATTGTCATAAGTAAAATGAGATAGTGGTATATTCACACTCGATTGTCAGGAGGATAAAGTCACTTAATAAAAGTGGTTGTAATAAACTATAATTATCTCCAGTATATACATATGCACATATTAATTTTTACCTTAATATACTTTAAACTTCTAAAATACTAAATGTTCATATAGACATTGTATAACTATTGTAATGAGTGTTTATTCAGTTTTATTGGATTTTGAGTTAATTCAAATCTGACAAAATGCATAAATATCTAAAGATACTTATATCTTTAGATATAAGTATAAGCTATAGATGTTAATCCAATTCCTATTATGATTGAATATATGCATGTTCTTTAAGTAGCTTGAATTTAAAAATCTATCATCTTTAAAGTACCATGCCTTCATGATTTTCTATGAAATATATTTTATAAATAAACGAACATATAGACATAGTATGTAAATGACTAAATGTTATTTAGTTCTTAAATTAGTCCTGTTAGAAAGTACTTAGACCTATGAACTTAATATAAATAAAAATTCTATCAATAATACCTTATATATTAAGCATTTGCCATGCATGAAATCTTCATCTAAATACCTGGCATATTATATTTAATCCACAACCCAATCTCATGTTATAGAAATCATTTTCCCAAATTTTCAGCTAAAGAAATTAAGGTACATAGAGATATTGCTTAATATTATCTAGTCAAAATAAGTTAGGGTCTCTTTATCCAGTTTCTAGTTTTTATTTTTAACCTATGATTTCAACTATGCTTGTTATATATTATCTTGTCTAATACCCTTCAAGAAACCTAGTATCTTCGGTTGTGAATTAGTGGTCTCAGAAACTCCTTGGAGTACCTGTTTATGTGAAGGGATAAGCTACAGATTTCTTACACGTAAGAAAATGTTTTCTTTTTTAACTTGATTTGAAAATAACAAATGATCAATACTTTGATTTTTTTGTTTTGCTTTGTTTTGTTTTTGTATTTTAGGGAAGGGTCTACAGGGTGTTCAGGCTCTTGCTATTGGATCACACTCATGATCCACCTGTTTACAGCCTCCCAAGAGCTGGGATTACAGGCGCATGTCACCATGCCCAGTCTCAATTCGTTGTCTCAGGGTACCCTGGGGGCGGAGCAGGCAAGACAGGCCAGGGACTGGAAGCCTCGGCCCCCTCGCTTACTTCCAGGCTCTTTAATCCACTGAGCTATTTGGCTGGTCCAGTACTTTGTTTGTACAGACTTTGCAATGTTAGATAATGTGGATGGGAAGTCATTTTAGCTCACAAATACTAATTCAACTTTACTGAGAGTGTGCTCCTTGAAAGGAACAGCAAAACCTTAAAGTTGCTCAGTGAATGAAAATCATATACCTAAATTAAACATAAAGACAGGTGCCACAGTGCTTCATCTACATTGTTTAGGACTGCTCCCATATTTTCAAATGCATACACACAGACTCTTTACAGTTCCAGGGCAAACAGGAAAATGAGTTCCTCTCACTTTTCTCCACATTCCTAAGACAGACTACAAAAATCTTTACTGCATGTTTTTCAAGCTGCTAAACATTAACATCTATTGAGAGAATTCTTTAAAAGGTAGTACATCTTTGAGTTTCTGCTGCGCTTTTCTTTTACATGGTGTGTCACATTAATGCTTCCCTCCAGGGAAATAATCAAAGAACTTTAATATAATACCGTGGATCTGGAAAGAAACATGACAGCAGCACATTACTGCAAATTGAATTTAATGAGCTTCTTAGCACTAGGAGAGTGACTCTTTGAAACACAAGCTATTCAATTGAGATCATTTTGATTATAATTAAATCATTCTACATTTACCACAGGGACAAGTTTAATCCTAATTAGACAATTTTATGAGAAGGTGAGGCCGTATAATTTATATTTTCTTGATCATACAGGAAAAAATGTAATTTAAGGGATAAAAGCAATGTGCTGACCCTTTCAAGGGAAAACAGTCATAAGCATTCTCAAGATTCTTGAGTCAGTGACTTGAGTTTGGCCTGTCTGTACACATGTGCTTACATAGATGGATATACAATAATGTTTTCATGGATAAATATGTCACATATCCTAAAATGCTGAAGTCATGTTTTGTGTAAATGTGTATTAAATTAAGTGAAATATTACTCATTAACAGCCAACCAGTATCAAGGACCTCATTTTAATACAAAAGGCACTTGGGTTAGTTTCTCAACATAATTGAACAACTAACTCTTTGATCTGCTAGGTAAAGCCAATATTTCCTTCTAGAGTTAGTGTGATAATTATGTGAAATGTGAATGTGAAATTACATTGCAAACCTTAGATTGATCTACAAATATAATCAATTAATGATAGTAAAATATTGTGATTATGACATGTCTTAATTCGTGTTATAACACAGAAGTAAAAATTCGCCTTTTTAAGCACTGATATTTTCTACGGTATGTACACATCTAGAGGTAAGTGAATATTATGATAAAAAGAAAAGAATAATAAAATCTATTTGTGTTTCTATAATTGATGTTTTTCCATCCATGAAATATCCAAAGATCTTCTCATGTGTAAACAAAAATGACACGACAGGAAAGTGAATAGCTTCAGGGATTTCTTCAGGATTAATCTGTCTGGCATTAGACACAGCTGTGAGTTTTAGCCACGTTACCTTCAATCATCTAAGACGTTCAATCATCTCCCAGAAATGGAAAGATTCATTAGCTGCTCCTCCCCACAGCTTCACATGGGCCTAAGTGGTTCAAAGAATAGTGTGGAGAGCATCCAATAGGAGAGATTAAACAATGTTCTGAACATTTCAGCCATCATAGCAGGTCCTTTTCTTTGTTAAAATACTATATCTTAGAAACAGAATTTTATACTAAGTTATCATGAACTCTCTGTAGGTTTAAAATAGATAGATAGATAGATAGATAGATAGATAGATAGATAGATAGATAGAGGATAGATTCTGTGTTGTCTCTGTTTTTAGTTTAGAAACCTCATTAAGATATTTTTGTAAGAGCAGTGGAAGAGTCATAACTATCATGCATATTAAATTATTTACTTGACTCTCAAATCATGTAAAAGGCAATTGGATCTATCAGTGTTCTTTAGGGAAAAGTTTATGTAAGCAGCAACCTAACCATGTTTGCGAGCATGGAGAAACTAATTGGCTTTTGAGGAAACAAATTAAAATTCTCTAATATTACTGCTAAGACATCAAACGGATCGACTTGCTGAGTTTCCATCATGCTTTTATTAATCAGTCAGGCGCATGGCTTTGGGGAAAATGTAACCGAATGTCAAATGCTGACATCTGTTATTTTCTTATTAATGTACACCTTAATTTCATCATTTACATCTTAATTTTATTATCTTCATATTTTATAGTTTGTACCTAATCAACTCTGTTTTTTTAAAGTTTGTTTGATTTATTTATTTATTTATTTATTTATTTATTTATTGTATTTGGTACAGGGCCTCACTACCCAGGTCAGACTCATAGTGACCCTCTTCTTTCAGCCTCACCAAAGCTGGCATTACAAGTGTGCACCAGCGTGCTGGGGCTCGGTGGCTGGCTCAGTGTACCTGGCGGCTGGGCTGGTGCAGCATGTGGTGCTAGGGATGAAACCTGGTCCCTGCACGTGTGTAACCAGGTGCTTAGCCCACTGAGGTATCTCACAGGTCCTTTTTTAAGTTTAAGTAGTCCAGAAAACAAAAGAGTAGGGTTTCTGACCACTAATGAAAGTACTTCTTTTGCAGTTATGTTCATCTTTGTTTAGCTATTTGATTTGTTTTGCCAGATGTGATTTGTTATTTTTTTTGTTTGAATTTTGTCCTTTTATTTTTGAAAAGGTAACATCCATATTTATTAACCAAATTTCTGTGAACAGTATGTTGATAGTCATCATTACATCTCACTTTGGAAGATAATCTAAATTGCTGGTACTATGAAAGTATGAGAATTATAGTTTTAAAAATAATTAAATAAATCTTAGAAGTATTGCATTAAATAAATCTTAGAAGTATTGCATTGTTATTTTTAATTACTGATTCATTTCTAAGAACTTTTGTAACAGAAACCTGGCAATGGAGAAAATGGAGGTGAGGCAGTAGACATTTTCCACAATCTTTAGTGTAAGATTATCCTGTAAAAACTTCCTGCTTCAGATATTTATAATGAAGGTTGTTAGGTATAGTAGATTAAACCAAGCTTTTAGAGGTTTCTCAAATTACATGCTTGAGTATAATTGCCTCCATCTTTGAAATCTGCTGCAGCATCACCCTGAAACTGCCATACATCTACTTCTCTGATCCTCAGTCTTTTATTCATGGGGACAAGGATTTATTCTGTTGGCTGGCTGTGTTTCCCTGGGTTAGAAGTGGGAAAGGACAGCACAGAGAACACCCAGAAAAACCTACCTTTGATCATTGCTCACTTCTTTTTCCATTAGTGTTGCATTTTCTTTCCCTTTTGTCCTCACAGGAGCCTTCTATTTTTTTTTTCTTTTTGTCTTCTTTTTTTCTTTTTCTCCTTATAAAAATAAAACATAGGTACATGCTCATGAAAATATGAAAGTCAGAGTGCACCAGATCTGAATTAGGGGGAAGATAAAAAGAAAACAGGGCCAGCCAGATAGCTCAGTGGACTAAAGCTCCTGTTTAGGCAGAGCCTGTCGCTGGAGTTTGATCCCCAGCATGCTGTGGTGGCCCCACCCCTGGAATATGCTGAGATGATGGTTGAGACTGGGTGTGGTGATGCGTTCCTATGCTCCCAGTGGTTGGGAAGCTGAAAACAGGAGGATCACTACAATTCCAATCCATGTAGTGAGACCTTGTAGACCATGTAGACCCTGTCCTAAGTACATAAAAAAAGAAAACAAAAACTTTTTCATGATTTTTCTTCCTTCAAATGAGCAAAATTCTACCATAAAAGCCAACAATTTAGAATTTACAAAATAAATAAAATTTCGCTACTAACTTATCCACAATTTTGTATTTCATAGTTTCAGTTATTCATAGTCAGCAATAGTCTATAAATATTACATGAAAATTCCAAAAATAAATAACATATATTTTACATTGGACATTCTTCTGAGAAACACTGCAAAATCTCAACTCACCTGGTTTTACTCTATGGAAGATGTCAATTATCCTTTTGCCCAAAATAACCAAACTCCATACACTACTTTCACATGGATATAGTGTTGCATGTATAGGACTTAAACCTATGACAATGTATATAGAAAATACTGGGGAGTAAGTTTTCAAAGGCAGAATTCCTTTACCTGACATTGATGAGTGGGCTACTTTAAGTAGTTTAATAGGAAGGAAAGCAAATATGTTTGTGTTGATGGTGACAAAGTCCAGAGATATTTGGTCCTTGTATTCAACAATTTAATCCTCAGTTGTCCAATATTCCATAAGAGTGAGTTATCAGTACAGTTGTTAATTGTCATAAATTTTTTAGAGATTTGAACCCTTCACAGCTTATCATAATATTATGGCGTTATGTTTCACACCCTGTAGTTACACTTTTCTGCTGGATTGTTAAGTCCAAGTTCAAATGAGTACTGAATAAATTTTAGAAAATCTTTTTGATATATAACAAGGTCAGTTAAATCTCATCAGGATTTACCTTGGAACCATGTACAGCTCCTCTTAGATCTTTGTCAGTGTTAGCCATCTGGATGAGTCATAGCCATTGCTGACTAAGATGCTTTCTGTGAAAGCCTGAGAGGTTTATTTTTCTCCAGGTGACTTTCCCTAGGCACACTATGCATTGTTGATCACTTTCCTCTGTGGTCCCAACATTTCCTTGATCAGAGAGTCAGGGACTCAGTGAGTTACAGGATGTCACAACAGAGGTTCTCTTAGGCTCTGCATCCTCATAGACCTCACAGGGCTGGGGCCAAAGTATTAACTATCCTCTTAGACAATCTAATTCTCTAATTTTTGATCACCAAACATTAGTTGTCAAACATCCATAAGATGAACTTAATCGCACTACCCTGTAATGCACGTAATTTTAGGATTAATACCTTATCTGAAAGTATCACACACTTTAGACATAAAATGGAACCTTTTTAAACAAACATATAATTATCTACCTATAAAATGTTAACAGAAAATAGTTACACATTTTTACATAGAAATTTAGAGATCAAATCCATACATAACATTGTATCATGTCAATAGTGTTGACATTTTGTAACATAATTACATTTTCATTTTGACAAAATATAATCCTTTTAACCAATCATCTCTACTTAACACACAATAAGCCTTTACCTACTTTCTCATTCTTTAGTGGGATATATATCACATAAGTTTTTAGTTCAAGACAGAGGTCTGAATCTAAACCAAAAGTCTTATCACAATAATCAATCTTTGATTTACATCCTGGAATACCTGCATGTGTAGAATCATGAATAAATTTAATACATCATGCAATTAAGAATAATGAATTACCATGCACATATGACAACCTTTCTTGCTTAATTTAGTTTTGTGCCAAGACCATCTTTTATGAGAAAAACTTATTCTAATCTTTTTCTGAAAAATGATGAACAAATTATTGGAGGTCTCTTACAAAAGATCGTAGAGATTATTGAGGGCTCCTTATTAATGAGCAAAGGTTAGCCACTCTTCTATTCACTGCCTAGAATCCTGACAAATAATCTCTCTTCACTCTCAGAAAGTTTTGTTTACTAAATTTTGTTATGATCTATGAGTAAACCAAATTTTTGTTATTTTCTTAAATCAAATTCTGGTATCTCTTAGACCAGGTGGTAACTCAAGGGAAAGCATGATTGTAAGTCTATATCTATCTCAAAGCTCAAATAAAAGGTAGAGCAGCTATTCATGGAATGACATACAAACACATCAACAAATATACAGAACACACAAACAAACATCTATCAAATTAGAGTACACTCAAATATATTCTTGACCAAATTGAATTATAGGAACTATGTTACAATTTTTGGAAATTCATGATTATGTATATATTAATCAGATTTTGTTGTTTGTCATTTAGCAGAGGTCTCTTTTCTGAAACATTTTGGAAGTAATAGAATCTTTTATCCATAACTATTATGCATACTTGGTATTTCTGTATTTTGTTTTGCCTTAAGAATATTTTCAGCTCAATTATCTCTCCATATTATATCACCTATTTAGACTTTGGTTTTCCATTTTTTTCAGTTTCTTCAATAAACTCGAGGTCAAATCTTGTTCCATGGTAGTCAACTGCTGGGTCTTTCATATCTCCTTAAAATAGGTGGTCCCCAATCACTTAAGACATCTTGTTGCTGCCTTGTGGCATGTGGAAGTTGACTCCTGTAATGCGACTATGTAGACAAGATACTCAACAAAAGAAAGACAACAACATCAAAACTAGTATCTGACCCTTTTAGGGTAACACTTTATGAGTGTAAGAAAATAAATATAAATAAATATGAAAGTAGCACTTCACTGCTATTAGCTCTACCAAATAGAAACTCTTTCTCTTAATTATACTCATGGGTAGACTTTATAACTGATTGCTATTCTCAAATCATTTATTTAATGAAACTCCAAAGAACATGAAAAAAGTGTGCCAAGTAATTTCCATGGAAGGGAAGAGTTAAGAAAGAATGCAACTTCAGTTAATATTCCTGCTTATATTCTCAAATGCCATCACAGTATGTAAGAAGATCTGCTCCTTTCTTGCCAGAAGCTATACACATAATAGGTGAGGTAAATTTCCCTGATGTTTTATTTACCTCATTCTTACTTTTGATTTCTTTGATGAGGACGTTTTGCTTTTAAACATTGCTGGAAATTTATTTTACGTTGAGATTCCAGTTCAGTTACTCCCAGCTGCACTGGTTAACAGCAGAGGGGAGACTGAGAGAGTGGAAGTGCTCTTATGTATTGCCTGCTATCTCCTAGGTAACAAATGCAATTTTTTTTTTGTGTGTGTGTGTGTGTGTTTGTCTCACAATGACTAGATACCAGCAGCTTACACCCTACAGGGCAAATCAGAATGCGACATAAAGTATTTCGAATTGCTGCACCACCACTGATAGTCACTGATAGCAGAACCATAATAACAGAGTGCACCTGGACACAATAGGACTTTTGGCAATGTCAACTGCTCTCTTGCTAGTGGAGAACAGATTGTCATTGTGTCAGTTTGGCTCACCTTTTGTTTTCTCAACTCTTGATTTTTAGAATTTTTTAAAGATGAGTAAAACCTTCCTTCCTCACCATGGACACATTGTGATTCAGTAAATGTCTCTTGCTATGTGGGTCAAAGGTAGATTTTTCCAGTAATTTCTCTTCACAGCAAAAATTTGTGTTTATAGGGCCTTTCTTCTTATCATTGCAGTAACTTCCCAAATGTATTTAGCAGCTAACAAACACATGGGCTGCATATTCTCAGGTCAGAATTGAGGAAAACTATAAAGGAGGTTTTGAAGTGTCTCTCCCATCACTGTAGGAACTGTTCCTCATAAACATACATGATATGTTTCACAGAAAGCCACTCAGATTGGGAAAGTGCTCAATCATCTTTACCTAATGGATTCCTTCTTAGAAAACTCCATGTATATTATTTCCAAAATTGTACAAAGTGGAAGCTAATATTGTATGAGGCTGTCTACTTCTGAGCCATTCTCACCTCTAAAAGCTAATTGTTTAAAATTTAACAAGTTTAGTGAACTATTTAAGTTTTACTTATTTAGATTCCACTTTAATGATTGTGAAAGAGCTGAATACCTTTTCCTCAATTTCACACAACCAAGTTATCTAACACTTCATTTGAAGTGTTATGTATTATATCAGTTTACAAAGATATGGGGTGTGTGTGTGTGTGTGTGTGTGTGTGTGTGTGTACAAAAAAATCAGCATGCATCCAGTAAAAATATGCTATGCGATATCGCACAGAAAATATTAATTGAACTCAGGCCCTTGCGCTTGCCAGGGAAGCGCTTATTCCCCTGAGTCATCTCCCCAGCCCTGGAAATGTCCATTTTTTATTTTCTGTATTAATCTCATAATTTTGCTATGTGTAAAACATTTCCACTTATTATAATATGTCACAAAAGTTTACATCGTTAACTTTTCATGTATAGCCTCATAGATATGCTTCCCATGCAATGAATGGAATTAAAGGAAGTGTCAGTATGTAGCAACAAACATCACCTTATGTATACAGTCCAAATAGGAACTCATGTTGTCTCATTTGTTTAAACCTCAACAATTAATAAAAAAAGTAAATGATCAATACCACGTAGCCAAGGAGATTGTTGCATAAAGTATCTACAGTATCTACATCTTATCATCCAAAAACCTTATTATTATCTTGTCAAGGACAAGGTAGTATCTTCAAGGCTATTATTTTTAATTGGCTATTCTTTCCACCTCAATTGCCTAGGAATTTGTACTCTAACTTATATGACTTGGTTCCATTTCCATATTGATAAATTTTCATAGTTTTTGTCCTTTGAACTGTGCCTTATAATTTGCAGATAAAGAACTATAGTGTATTTCTTTCAAAATAATATGATAGTCTTCTATGAATTTCTCATTCATGTGGTGGTAGAACTGGTGGAGAAGTAAAGAAAGCAGAGACCCAGTTCTTTGTTGCCCTAATTTTGTTTCTCGACTCCTTCTGCATGGAGCTTGAACACCGTTAATGACATTGGCGACAAAGTTGTCATTCAACTCAGTGGTCCATGTATGCTATTTTCTCCTGCATGCCTTGATAATTGATGCTTTGTATGTTGATCTTTCTCTAATGTCAATTTTCTCAGGGGCATAATGCTTAATCTGTGCTATGCCCAACCTTGGTGGGGTGGATTAAATCAGAATTAACTTGCATGATAACTCAGGTGCAAAGAACAAATAGACATGACATATATCTGCTTTCTGGAAGAAGAAGGGTTGGATGCTTCACTCTCTGAAAAGAAACAAAAAGTAGATTTTTGTGCTATCTGTATGAAAATGCCCTGCTTGATCCATGGAGACAGTGCGAAAACAAAACACAATAAAAAAGACCACACTTCCAATTTAGAAGCTCACCCATTTATGAGTTTCAGTTCTCTAATGTGGGTGTTAACCAGCATTTGGAATAGTTTAAGGGATATATGTGAATACTTCAGGAAGCATTTATGTAACTTCAACTAAGACATGGTGATATTTGATATTACCATATTTGAAAGAGTTCTTGTTCTTAAAATATTTTATTCTTCAGACTTGTAACCTGATACAAGCCTTAATTTTATCCATTCCTGTCACTTTCTTTAAAGAACTCTTCTAAGCTCAACACCTTAGAGAAGCAATTAACCTCATTATGCACTAATTGCTTCCTGTATGTATCCTTTCCATATTGGTATATAGTTATTTTCATATCCTCATGCGCAGTTGTTTAACATTTTGCCTCTAGTTTTATGAATGCCTGAAGGCATAATAATACCCAACCCACTGGTTTGCTGGGAGGTTTATGTGAAAGAACATAAGTTGATTCCTACCTTCTGGCCCTGACACAGTTCTAGAGATGGAAAGAAAACTGTATTTAGGAGAGAAAAAAGCTTAACTAACCTGTTTAACTCAGCAATAGTAAAAGAGAAGCTGCCTAGGAGCCTTCTGTGAGCATTCTGGTGTTTCTCTAGACACAGAGTTAAAATGTGGCTCAGTGGACCTTAGTAGATCTACAGAGATGGTCTCTGGTTTCTTTGGTTATTGTCACATTCTTTCATTTGTTTGATTTCAGTATGTTCTTCTTTCGTTATAAGACCAACTAGCCACTAACACTAACACTTCATAACCAGGCACTTTTGAATAAAAATATAAGTCTCTGCCCCCACTTGGATGAAGACTTAGGGCTGAATGGGGATACCATGTTAGAAGGTCTCTTGGAGTGTGGCTTCCTGCTTCTTGCCCATTGCTCCCTGTCACTCATTACTGGTTCATGTTGCAAGTGTGGAGCTATTTGAGTTTGGAATTTCCTTCGGAAGAGCTAGCATCTTCAAAGGTTTCTGATTTTGAGATATCCTCACAATTTAGTTCCAAATCCACGATGTTATTGTCTTCAAATTCCACCTTAGAGCTTTGAAAATTTTTCTCTAATTTAAAATATATGCACAGGGGCCGGGGAGATGGCTCAGTAGAATAAGCACTTCCCTGGCAAGCACAAGGGCCTGAGTTCAATCCTCGGTTCCGGGGGTGAAGAAATGCACATTGTTAAAATATATGCACACTGAGAAAAGAGTTTTACTTATTTCCTCATAAACATTGGAGGTGGTATAGATATTATATAAATTTTATATTGTAAAATTTTGAATATTCACAAAGTGTATAAACATTTGTTCTTTTATGTAAGGGAGACTATGTTTTAGTAAGTTTTGAAGTAAAATTCCCTGGATGGCAAGAGATTAACTGTAGGAATGTGCATTAGTCAGATTTCTGTCACTATAACTAAATGCTTTAGACAATCAAAATATAAAGAAAAAAAAGTTTAGGTTAGCTTACAGTTTTAAATTTTTCCACATGGTCATCAAGACCTTTTGCATGTGGCCCATGTCAGTACAGCACATTGTCACCAGAAGCTGTGATAGAGAAAATATGCTTACCTTATGGCATGAGGATGAAAGAGAGGGATGAACATTCCATGGGAACTCTCTAATGATTGAAGCACCTCTCACCAGCACACCTTATGAAGTCCTTCTATCGCTTCCCAGTAGAACCACGGGGTGGGTTCCAGGTCTTTAACACATGGAGTTTCTGGGGACAAAGTAGCCAGACCATATATGAAAAGAAAACTCTGACTCACAACACACAGTCTCAAGCCCAGAAAGTCAACTATAACTTTACAGCTGTGTTCCCAGGCAGCACACAATCACTGTCCATTTCTGTTCATCCCTTTCAACATAGGAACTAGTGGAGAAGGTTAAACCCGCACTTCTAGCCAATTATGTCAAATTTTCTATTTCTAGTTAGCCTGCCTGCATCCTCCATTCACAATCTCTCTAAGAAGATAATTTCAGAAGCATTCTCTTTTAATTCTAGAAAAGCTTTCCAACTCTCCTACCTGCCTTTGTATTTCTGCCGAACACAAGGGAGGATATATTTCCTTACTATAGAGATATCTGGATAAATAGCCTCAAATTG
Organism: Octodon degus; assembly: GCF_000260255.1. Lineage (NCBI taxonomy): Eukaryota > Metazoa > Chordata > Mammalia > Rodentia > Octodontidae > Octodon > Octodon degus. Next base: position 7,344,368 of record NW_004524594.1, read on the forward strand.
TACTCATTTGGAATGTTTCATTTTCACAGTTCAATTCTGAATAATATAATTTATCATTTAACATTTGAGGCAAGTTGAGTCTTAATTTATTTATTGGAGAAAACCCAAAGGGGCACTCAAAGGAGATTGTAGTGGTACCTACCATATAGGTAAAGAATCATAAGAAATTTTCTTAAAATGTTTTGGCATACTGTGAGCCTTTGAGAGCCCTCAATTACAGTATTTCATGTAAATATTTATTTTCAGTTATAATGATCCAAACTGGAGATATTAAAGGAACAGCCTGATATTCACACAAAATGAATGAAATGATAGTAGATTTTTTGTGATGTTCAAGTTCTTGCCCTCCTCTCCTACTTCAAATAACCTCTCCTTTGCACGCAGAGCAAAATCACTAAATATGTTCTGAGTGAATGCATGAATGAGTAAGTAAATGAATGAGCAGAAAAAGTTATTATTATGTAAGTTGCAAATGGAACCATGACCAAGGAGAGAACTCTTTCAGGGAACCAATAAAAAGGCTTGTGTCCAAAACCCTATTAAATTTTGTAAGAAGGTAAAATGATTTCCAAGAGGTACATTAGCCATCATTTAGTTCAGTGATTATCAGATTCCTTAACACTCCCCAATAAAAGAAATTCAAAAGGAAAAAGTTTCTCTTGTAATGTCTAGATGAGCACAATGTAATAATTACATGTCAGACATGGATGGGTCTTTTTCTCATTACAAATGAAAGATAAAATTTCTGATCATTCTTCAGTTTGAAGCTTTTGATAAGTAACATTTGTGTATAAGTAGTTTATTTGAAAAACAATTCCTGAGAATATACAAGGTAGTGCTAAGTAAGAAAAGACAAGAGGGCCAATTAAGCTGGGTTGGTAAGAGGATCACAGCTATGAGCAGCTGGGATTCAATTATACTGGGGTTATTCCAGAAGTATGGAAAGCCTGCAGAATTTTCCTCCTGGGTAAATGATTGAGACAGTAATTACCACACACTTCATTCTTGTATTTCTTTTCAGAGGCAACAAAGTTTTTGGTAACAACAGAATACCAGCTAGTCAAAGAGGGAGGGGAGGAGCCAGGTGGCCATGGCAGTTGTGTCCTAGTGGCCTTCAATGGAAGCTAAGAAGGGCTGGGAAAATATCTCAGCAGTCTAAGTACATGCCTGGCAAGTGCAGGGACCTGAGTTCAGTCCCTGATACTGTATGCCATGCTGGCCCTGAACCCCCAGGCATGCTATGTAAGCCCTAAAACCAGGTGTGGTGGCGTTTACCTGTAATCCCAGTGCTGAGAAGGCTGAGCAGGAGGATCCCTATGAGTCTGAGCTTCATAGTGAGATCTTATACCAGATAAATAAGTAAAGAACTAGTAAAAATATTTTAAAATAGAAGCTAAGAAGTTATGAGCAGGACAAACTAATATCATTTGCAAGAAGATAAACTTGGATAAACATCATTTATTTCTCTCTGAAACTTTTATCACAATGTAGTAATATTTTAGATGGAGAATATGTAAAAAGATATAAATATGACAGAACTATATCTTTGAAATATAGACTACACAGGAAGAACTAACAAGGACTTTGTGAAGTAAAAAAGCATGCGTAAATAATGGTGGTGAGTTTCTAAGAAGATAAAAATGGTATAAATGTTAAGGATGATGGTGTTATATCAGAAAGTTCTGAAAACTAGAATTTTGAGGCCGTGGACCAGTACATCAAAGATGTCATGAAGGCCAAACTTTTGGTTGCGAACTGTCAACCTCCCCTGGTGCAAGGAGAGAGAAAGGCGGCTCTCTCGAGCCTTCTGAGAAGGATGCTGATCTCCTGGATCAGAGCGCTGCAGTATCTCTCAAAGTTTCCCTCATCCAAGTACACACATTGGGAATCAGATTTCATCTTGCAAGTTGGGAAGGGAAATAAACAGTTAACAAAACCACATTTTTGTATTTTCACTCTGGTGCTCCTTTTTTAATATTTTAATTTAGAACAAGATAGAATCTGTCAGAAAATACCATCCTCCTCTAGTTTCTGCCTAGAATAACTGTAGTGAGAAATTTCCCAAGCCAAAGCATCCTTCTTTTTTTTCTCTCTCTCTTGTTTGCACTGTGTGAAGAAAGTGTTGTCACCCCTGCCACCTCATAGTCTTGAAGATGATGAAAGTTTTCCACCACCAGGGTTGCAAGTTGAAATTGCTTCTGTTTGTTTAGTTCCTTATGGAAACAGTTGAAAGGCATCAGGGTTCATTATGTGTGAAACTGTAAATTCAAGCTTTTCCAATCAATTGTATCGCCTAACTATCTGTACCATGCAGACTGACCTTCTGCATAACCGCTTTGTCACCTGTCATAAAAGTTTTCCTCTGCCTTTCACTCCTCTGCCCTTTCCTATAGATGTGGACGGAATTCTCTGTTCATTGAACATCCATTCTGTGGCTACAGGAATCAGATTTCAAGCATCCAAATTACTAATCAATCACTACTGGTATCATGAGCACCATTCCTTTTAGATTTTAAACTTTTATCACACTTTAGCAATGTTTTAAAAAGAGAATATTAAACAAGAGGAGGGGGGAGCAGGGCAGGCCAAATAGCTCAGTGGATTAAAGCACCTGCAAGCAGGAACAGGATCTGGGGGTTTGATCCCCAGGCCTGCTGTGCCAGCCCTGCCCCCAGGGCGCGCTGAGACGGGGATTAAGACTGGGTGTGGTGGTGTGCACCTGTAATCCCAGTTTTTGGGAGGTTGTAAACAGGCAGATCACTATGAGTCCAATCTAGTAATGAGATCCTGAACACCCTGTGGATCCTTTTCTAAAATTACAATAAATAAGTCAGAGAATATAAATATGACAAGGAAATGTATCTTTCATACATAAGATACACAGAAGAATCACAAAAGATGCTGATAAGTAGGTGTAAATCATGACAGCTAGTTTATAAAAGGATAAAAAATGTTGGTCTGATTTTCCTCTTTGTTTTGTGAATGCCCAGCCATAAGAACTCTGTGCTTTTCACATGCAATATATAAATCCCAAATTTTAATTCTAGCAAATATTTTTTAAATAAATGGCTTTAGAATGAAAGTCACATATCACCATACTGCATAGATAATTATACAAGCAAAGAAAGATATTTCCTTACTCTTTAAGAGTTTGCTATATCTCCGGTAGTCTTGCCCATATTCATAGATGTATCTCATAAGAAAGTATCTTTAAAAAGTCCTGTTAAAATCAGCTATGTTGGCATATATTGCAAATAGATAATCAGCTCTGTAGTTTTCTACATATTGTGTGGTAACATTTAACCTTAGCCATAGCTCAATTTTTCTCTGAAATTTAAAAAAATCTGATTACGGACTAGTGAATTCATAGTGCTTGGCAGGACAATCTGTTGATAACTGACAAAAAGAATAATTGAAATTCTTTTCAAAAACTCCAATTCCATTCACTGATGGCAATTATATGGAACAATAGTGATTAAAATATCCTCAGGAAAAATATGTAAAGTAGGACTGTGCTTATTTGAGTATTATTTATACAGGTATTTATTATAATAAGTTAATGATCATACTGTGAATTAGCTGTTGAGTGAGATATTCTGGATGTTTGTAAAGTTCAATTCTAAAACAAAAATAATCTTGTGATGCAGTCACTGTAGCAGCTAATGAATAAATATGAAGCTTATTTTCAAGCTTAGAAACACATAGGAAATTTAGGTATTAGCCTTCGTTATTTATCACATCCAGAATAAAATTATACAGACTTTGTCTTGATAAGTGAAATAATTTCCATGAATGAATCGAAGACCAAGTCTAATGTTTCTCTTATATTCATACTGATGTGTAATTGGAGTTAAAGCTTAAAAGGGCAAGGAAGAATTTCTTGGTATAATTAGTGTGTATCTCACTGCTTGAATAGTGATATGTATTTAATCCAGTGCTATTTATTAAGCAAAAATCTGTATTTTCCACTCCACTGAACATTAGGGAATAAGTCTATAGAAGGAATTTTAAATTATGGTCACTTAGAGACAAGAATACTCTTGATGGTAAGGGAAATTTGCATATCCAGGCATAATCAAAACTACAGGGAATGGTTTTTAAAATATTACAGTAAGGTTGTGTTCTCTCTCACATGGTGGCCTGGTTCACTTTTCCTTGACCAACACTTTCTCTGCAGATCCTGTTTTTTTCTCCTAAATTTACTAAGACTGTGCTACCATTGAAAAATTACAGTAAAAGATGCAGCAACAGAATCTCCAACAGAATACTTCCTTCCAGCTTCCGACACCTTATTCCATCATGTGTGCTTCTTTCTAAAGTGGTTTTGGGAGTTCTCTGCTATGGGGTCTTGTGGTTGCCTAGGTGTCCTGAATCCTCCCAACACATTCAACCTTTATGGTCATTTGATTTTGAGGAAGATCCAGAATTTTCCTAAATTCTAGAACCTGTAAATTCAACAAGAACACACAAATAGATATGTTCTAATTAAATAGAAATATCTTTTCTGTAGTTTTCAGCAGCATTCAAAGGTATCTTGAGTCCAAAAGGTAACATCAGGATGGTATTATAAACTTAGTGGGCTTTAGAGTTGAGGAATAAATCCTAGTTCCATCATTTATTGGGTGCAGAATCTTACTGATACTGTTTAAATTTTCTAGCCCCTTGCTTCTAAAATTACTGCACCTGGGAGCGTTAAAATGCTCCGTCTTCAGATTATTCAAAACTTAGGTATCCACAACACAGAGCAATGAGTTTGCCTCACAATTCCTCATACTGAGAGCTGTGTACTGATAGCTTTGTTAGCAAGGAAAAGGGCAGATTCTGCTGAGGGAGATCTGGTGTAGAGCCGGGCTCCACATTTCTGGTGGGCTCTACAGGGCATTTGTGCCAGCATTCTGTGGTTCACTCTTTGCATAGCAGAGTTTCAGCCTATGGTTTTGTCTTCTCTCAGATCAGGTTGCCTGTTAAGAGTGTTGGTGGAGTGGTTACTCATCAGGCACTGTGCCAATCACGCAGCAAATGTACCAGGTAGTAACTATGGCTACTACAATGAATGCAACTCAGCTAGTCACATACTTAAGAAGACTTATCTCGAAGCAGAAAATGCCCCACCATAACCAGGATACTTCAGTCTCTTTGTTGCTCTGGTAATCCTTTCTGTTCCAATTCCAGTTGGTCCTGTCCCTTAGAAACAGCTGGTCATTGTGATATAATGCTGATTACTATGATGCACGTTGTATAAACCAAGCCCATTTGGCAAGCCATTCTGCCTCTGTACTTCCTGCTTGCTTACCAAGTATAAGCCCCAGAGCACCAGAAATCAGAACCAGATATTTCGAGTTTGCCCGTGTTTGTACGTAAATCTGCCTCCGAATCCGAGGCATTGTTTCTCCTCGCCCTTAGAACTCTTCTAGGAATAATTATATATGATTTAAGAATATCAGTCACTTTAATTCAGTCTCACATAGGCGATCAAGCTCTGAATGTGTGCAGCCACTTCATCCCATATGTATCTTCCAGCTCTGTGGTTCTGGCATCTGACTATGCATCAGAGTCACCTGTTGAAATTTCACAGAGTACGTAATAAGAACACCCCGATATAGGCAGTGTCTCTGGGCATGGTTTTGAATAATCCTATGTTCTCAAAGCTGTCCTGGAGATTCCAATGTGTCATCATGACTCCACACTTCTACCCCACCTCGTTCCTTCATTCAGCTAGCCCTTTCTTATGTTGCCACGTATTGTGCTGCTGCTAGGTGTCAGCATTAAGTCAGGAAATGAAACTGACAAGAAGTGAGAAATAAATGGCAAACATATATCTACACCTCAATTCTAATTACTTCATTATTTCTAGAACAAATCAGTGGTGTGGACATTACTCCGGCGATCCCACTCATGAGGAAACTGAGGCTTGGAAAGTTGCATAGAACTCTCCAGGGTCTCTAGCTTGTTTCAGGAGCTCAGACTCCAAACTTTCCTCTGTGTGACAATAACAGGGCTTGAAAGTAATCACATTGTGAGACAAGGTTAAAAGAAGAAAGCGGGAGAAAGTGCTGTGGGGAATGTAGACATAGCTCATTCTTATGATGTACTCTTCATCGTTTCCCATAGTAATATTTTTCTGCTTATTTTTAAGTGACTACTTAGTTTATCTTCTCAGGTATAGTGTAAAATCTTTCAGGTTAAGGACTGCTTTTATGAGTACAGGAGTATTTCATTCTCCCACTTACTATAATACATGACTGTAAATAAGGCAATATTTTGTTCATTCTCTCTCCCCTATCTCCCTCCCTCCCTTCTTTATTCAGAGATGCAGATGTACGCATTTTCATGGATATTTTAGTGGTCTTAAATATATGAAGCACATAAGACATTTCCTGCTGCTCTCCATCGCATCTTCTCTTTTGAAATCTCTAATTTCTCTCCTTCAAACCACACTTCATTTTTATTCCTTCACTTTCCCTCAAATACTCAATTTCATGTGCTTAATATATGTTCACTTGACTTGCTGCATATTTTACAAATATAGACACACTTAAAGTTATGCTCTTTCCTTGTGTGTTATATTTACCTAAATTATATTTCACTCTATTTTTTCTTTTAGTTGTTTAAGTTATAAAAAAAAATGTATGGATTTTGAGCCTATCAATACTACCACAATGAAGTCAAGTTTATATTTTCTGATAAATATGTTTTAGTCCGTGGTATGTGTTTATATATTTAACTTATGTAATTTCTTTTTAAAAGGAAAAATAGGGGCTGGGGAGATGGCTCAGTAGAATAAGTGCTTCCCTGACAAGCGCAGGGGTATGAGTTCAATCCATGGTTCTGCCAAAAAAGAAAGAAAG
>NW_004524594.1:7351380-7360530 GCF_000260255.1 Octodon degus
TATATATCAGTTGGCTGTATTCATTGTTTGCATTCACTCACAAAAATGATAACAGTGGGTCCCATTATAACTTGAAAAAATTATCCTAAGATACATAGTCTACCGAGGGTTTGACAGGTGAAACACTTAATGTCACTGAAATAGTTTAATGCATGAAAGAGAGACACAAGTACTTTATGACATTAAGGAAGTGTTTTTCCTTCTTTTGAATTTTTGATGATTTCAAATTTGCCAATGTGCTTGGTTTAAATACCATTTCACCATTTTAATAAACATTTTTTGAATAATTTGGAAGGTTAAAAATCTTTGTACACAATCATCTGAGTTTCTTTTGCTCTAGAGTCTATTTACATAATTTGGTCACTTTTGATGAGAATATTATTCTTCTATTAGGTAACTTTAAATTTTTATATTAATCACATTGAAAAGACTTTTCTATCAGTATTTCATTAATTAACTAACTCTGTTAATACTGTTATTTTTTTGAATGAAAAGTAATGGACAAAGTTGTGATTCTTGTTTGACATTATTTTGTCTCTTTATTTTCATTCTTTTCTGCTCTATTGTTATGAATAAATTTGTTGTTTCTATAATTGATGTTCATTTGCATGTAATCTATTTTTCCCTCTTAGTTTATTTTTAAAATACTTTCCAGTATATTTAATGGAGAAATTGTCTTTTCTTTTTTATTTTTAAGAGACTAAACTAATAAAATAAAACTTAAAATGATACAGAATTTCACCAACTAAAATAATACAATAATTGTTATATTCAATACTGTTGTCTTCAAATTAATTGTTTAGATTAACAGACATAAGCATGCAAAGTTGCTTTAAAAAGTTATAACAAATTAGAAAAGAGAAGAATAAAAACTTTTTCAGGGGCTGGTGAGATGGCTCAGTGGTCTAAAGCACCTACTTGGAACAAGCTTGGCAAAGCACAGGGACCGCGGTTCGATCCCCCAGCACCACATGCCAGCCAGCCCCGCCCCCTGGTGGGCTGAGCTGGCCACACCCACATACATACATACATATACACACAAATAATAAATAAATGTTTTAAAAAAAACTTTATCAGTAACTGCTCCTTTCAATAGACCAGGATCAATTAGTATTACAATTATCCAATATATATATATATCTCCCTTGTGTTTCTTCTCTCCCTTCTTTCTTTCATCCTTTTCCTTACCCCAGGTATTCCTTCTGTTAGAAGAGATTCACGTTCACAGTGTCTATTGTACCTTTTAGATTTTATTTGCTCTTTGAGGTTTCTTACATTAGGGAGACAATATGATGTTTACATGTGCATGTCTGATTTATTTCACTTATGAATATTGTCTCTACCTGCATCCATATACTCATAAGAGCTTCAAGTTCATATTTTTTATAGCTGAGTAATACTCCATTATGTAAAAATACCACACCTTTTTTAGCCATTCCTCAGTTGATGGGCATTTGGATTATTTCCAAGATAAGCTATGAAAACATGTGATACTATATACATAGCCACATGTAAATCACTGTGGTATGATGTTTTCAGTTCATTTGGAAAAATACCTAGAAGGGGAATACCTGGGTTGAATGGGACTTCTAATTCTAACTTTTTGAAGCATCTCCACACTGATTTCCATAGTAATTGTACCAGTCTACACTCCCCCCAACAGCGGAGAAGGGTTCCTTTTTCCCCACAGTCCCTCTCACAGAGTTCATGAATAATGGAGAATTTTGTACAAGTATTATTTTTATTCTATTCTTCTGAAGACACCTATCCATCTTAATCTGGATATCTATGCCTTTATCAATTCTAGGAAAATATAACCAATAATAATTTATATATTATTCCCTCCAAGGTTTTTTGTGACCCATTTATGAATCTCTTTTAGATGTGTTGGCTTTGCTTATTGTAAGTTTTCTCAATTATCCTTTCAAATTGTTTTTCATTATATATTTTCTTTATCAATGATAAATGTAATACTGTTGTTTAAAATATTCTTTTTTAAAAAATTTATTTATTTATTTATTTACTTATGAGAGAGAGAGAGAGAGAGAGAGAGAGAGAGAGAGAGAGAGAGAGTGGTGTGTGTGTGTGGCCAGCTCAGCCCACCAGGGGGCGGGGCTGGCTGGCACGTGGTGCTGGGGGATCGAACCGCGGTCCCTGATGCTTTTGCTAAGCCTGTTCTAAGTAGGTGCTTTAGACCACTGAGCCATCTCTCCAGCCCCTGTTTAAAATATTCTTGTTAAAATTCAATGAGATAGTCAATTGTGATGATGGACACCTGAGATCCCACACTGTAGGAGACTGAGGCAGGACAAGTACAATTTGGAGCCTTATGGGGGGAGCTTAGCAAGACTTGGCCTCAGTAAGTACAAGAAAAAAAATAAAAATCAAGAAAAGACAAAAAAAAAATATGTGGACATTGATTTCAGGGCAAAGGCCCTGGGCTCAGTTATAAGTTCCACAAAAATAAAATGGGATAAAACACACAAATTCAAAATATTTTGAACGCAATACTAGGCTCTACTAGAAGTAACCATTTGCAAACAATATGGCGTATTTTATTAAAGAATTGAGAAATACTGTGTGAGGTTGAGGCTTAGGATCAGACTTAGGGTTTGGGTTGGGGTTAGGGTCTTGGGTAACACAACCCATTGCTCCTTCACCATGATGGCTTTCAACCTAATTCTTTATCATGACATGCAAAGAAATGTTAAGTTTTATAACTCTAAGATGGCTGTGATAGTACTTAAATTTTCAAAGTCAAAGCCTTCCTTCCCTCTTTCAATTCTACCTTTAGAGGCAGGAAAAAAGCTGATAGCTTCGCATGTTCTCCATTCTGTTCACACTCTCTCAAAGGTCAGTTAATTATCAAAAGATAGGCTAATGATTTTCTCAGTAATTGTTTTTGAAAGATTATTTTGAACAAGAAACTTTTACATAAAGTGTGTTACGTGATCAGAAGTAGTCCTAGCTATACTATCGGTAAGGCATCCAGGAAGAAGTTCCAGAAAATTTTTATGAGACAATGGTCTTTTGTAGATATTTCTTCTTTACTTCTTTCCTTCCTTCATTTCTTCTTCCCTTCTTTCCTTCCTTCCTTCTTTCCTTCCTTCCTTTGTTCCTCCCTTTATTAAAGATTTATAGAGCACCTTAACGTGTCCCATATTGTGAGTTATTTTTTGCTCAATCTCCACATTTATTTGCCTAGTGCCAATATTTAAACAATCATTCTCACATTTATTTCTAAACACAGATCAATACATTTTTGAAGCTGTATTTCTTCCTACCAAGTTGCCTGCCTATAAATTTTCTTACATAGGACTTCTAGGATAAGCATGATACTGCTTATTCCATTCACTGTACAAGTATAACAAATGAAAATGTACAGAGACCCTGCACAAGTATAGTATTGTATTTGGGGAACATAGTTATCAAATAATAATGTTTGAAACTTTTGATCCTTGTGAAAGCCTACACAGGCATAAGCTACAGTCTATAACCACATACTCTGCACTTGCTATCTCAAGTAATGTGTATTCTTGGGACACTGGTGTCTATTTGGATTTCTCAATGCCCATGGAAACATTTAATGCTTTTATTTTCTTATCTGTAGGCTGCTATAAAAGTCTAAGCAAACTTCACTTGAGATGTCCAGTCAGTGGTCCTTAAAATGCTTCTCTGCGCTCTGAGCAAAAATATGAATGATACTTTAATAGTTCAATGGAGCTACAAGTGATCACATCAGAAATCAGCTGTCTGATACTAATACCAAGGATCATGTGTGGGCCTGTGGAGGTAGCTCAGTGGTTTAAGAGCCTACATGGGAAGCACAAGGACCTGAGTTTGATCCCTCGTACTGCATGCCGTGCTAGCCTCAGAACAGTTGGTGCTCCATGCTGGCCCTGAAACAGAGCATGGTGGTGCACACCTATAATCCAAGTGCTGGAGAGGCTGAGACAGGATGATCTCTATGAGTCCAAACTGCATAGTAAGTCCATATATTGACAAAGATAAATAAATTTTTAAAAGAGTCATGTGTGGATTTTGAACATTGAAGCATGATTCTTTGATTAGAGATATCTTGTGAGTGTACAAAATGTTAGCAGAACTTGAAGAGTTAGAATGTAAATTAGCTCACTAAGTTTATTTTAATCATTTGCTTGGCAAAGGGATACTATTCTGTATAAAGTATTTGGCTAAATAAAATATATTTTGGTTCTCTATACCTTTTGCTAGTAGCTATAAGAAAATTGAAATTACATTTGTGATTCATGTCTATTTTCCATTTGAAGAATCAACTTTAATTTTGAAAAACTATAAGTGATTTTTCTGATTTGCAAACTGAGTTTCCAAAATGGGTGTAGGTAACCCAAGACCATGGCACAGAACACGCAAGAATCAAGCTTGGGGCAGTGTTTCACCGCCTGCTGCCATTACTCAGAGTGAGCACTGCTTTTAAACTTGTTCCTTAAGGTATTGAAAGGAAAGAATATTAATACAAAAAAGTTTGAGAGGAATAAGAACATATCTTCTGAACATTGATCATAAAACTTTATGAAGAAAAGAAAAATTGAATCATAAATGTTTGCTGCTTCTCAAAGTTTTATCTGACCACTAGATTTAGGGACAAGAACTGTCCCATAGAAAGACCAATTTCTTCATTATGGAAAAGCCAACTTTGTATGGCAAACAATTGTAGAGTTGGAGGAACTCAATAGCTGATTTAGGGCCGGCCAAATAGCTTCACGGATTAAAGTGCCTGCCAGCAGGTTCAGGGGCCAAAGGTGTGATCCCCGGGCCAGCTGTGCTGGCCCCGCTTCCAAGGCCCTCTGAAACAGCAATTGAGAGTGGGTGTGTGGCGCGCACCTGTAATCCCTGCTCTTGGAGGCTGTAAACAGGTGGATCATGAGGAGTCCGATCTAGTAGTGTAATACCCTGTAGACCCTTCCCTAAAAACACAAAAAATAAACAAAACAAGCCAAACAAAACAAAACAAAACAAAAAAATAGCTAATTTAAATATATTGAGAACCACAAGTTTAGTTATAGTTAAGGGATGCAATATTACCCACTGGGTGAATAGAAAAAGAGAATCTTCTCTTATCATTTCATATTGCATATTTGTAATTTAAATGAAGTTCCATATAATAGACTCATGTCCTTTTACCTAAATATGTAGGTTACTATACCTGCTCTGTACTCATGTGCAATTTACAAAAGCAATAAGACATTATGTCAGTGATAAATGGGCATCCCCTTGTTTAAAATATTCTTGTTAAATTCAGTGAGATAGTCAGATGCGGTGATAGATACCTGTGATCCCATACTCTGGGAGGCTGAGGCAGGACGAGTGCAATTTGGAGCCTCACTGGTGGAACTTAACAAGACTTGGCCTCAGTATAAAAAAGAAAAAAGTGCAAATCAAGAAAAGATAAGAAAAAATGATATGGGCATGGATTGCAGGCCAAAGGCCCTGGATTCAGTCACTAGTTCCACAAAAAATAAAATGGGATAAGACACATAAATTCAAAATATTTTGAATGCAATACTAGGTTCTACTTTCGTAAAGAAGTAACCATGCAGAAACAATGTGGAGTATTATATTAAAGAATTGAGAAGTGCCGTGTGAGGTTGAGGCTTAGAATCAGGCTTAGAGTTTGGGTTGGGGTTACGGTCTTGAGTAACACAACCCATTGCTCCTTCAGGATTATGCCTTCCAATCTAATTCTTTATCATGGTATGCAAATAAATGTTAAATTTTGTCACTCTATGATGGTTGTGGCAGCTCTGGATTTATCAAGGTCAAAGTCTTCCTCCTTCTGTCTATTGTACCATCCCCAGGTTATGTTTCAGTTTTGCAGGACAATAGGTGAAACATTAGATACTTATGCTGTCTGTTAGGAAGGAGAACATAGGTCCTATAAAGAAACACTTCACCTTCTCTTTAAATTACCAATTTCATCAGATGCTAGAACAACTCCACTTACATTTCATGGGTCAGAATTCAGTCACATGGACATAGTTCCTAGCAGGAAGATTAGAAAACATGTTTTCTTATTTATTCATGTTGTATCTCATTAAGGAGCAAAGCAACACTGAAGTTTGATATTTTAATTATTAACAAGCGTAGTGGAATAGATACAAAATCACCAAATTGTAAAATTTAAATATATTTTTAAAAATTAAAGCCAAGACTTTCATAGGCCACTGATGCGAAATTTTGCTTCCAAAGTGTCTAAACTCATCTATTCTGCATAAACTTTAAAATTTTATCTAGCTACTATATGCACAGCACATTAAGAAAATCGGGGTGGTAAACAGTTCTTTTCTGTATATCCAGAAATCCTCTTGTGCATGTCTGAGAGTATGTTCTGCACACTTATGCCAAAAATGTCAGTTATTGTTATTAGATGCTGATAAAGGAACTAATCAAGTTTAATATATAAAAAGATGAGGAAAGTAATTAAACTTCAAAGTGCAAAAGAAATCATGCAACTCAAGACTTAGTCATGGATTAGTCACAGTTGTCAAATCTGCTGGATAGGAAGACTGAAGTTTCATCACCCCAGTTCTGTTATTTATTTCCCATCATTTTTTTTTTACATTTGAGGGGTACATTGAAAAAATATCTATGACATTTTTTCAGGGATACACTTTTCAGTGCAAATGGAGGAGGCATAACATATCTTTGGTTTTATCAAGATTAAGCTTAGTGCTTTTCTTCTAAGTCATTCTCCCTGAAATTTATCACAAACTGTACTTCTTCTCATCTGTGAATAATTACACCAAAAGACCTAATGTAAGGGGCTCTGTGCCAGACTGGTGGAAACCATGTATGACTCCTGCCAAAGAAGATGAATATAACCTGAAGAAAGGGCTGGCCAGAAGAAGGATGCCCAGGGTAGGAAGCTAAAAATCTTTCAATTAGTGCAGAGTGAATTTGTATTTTGCATCGTTTAGGAAGGGAAAATAGTATCCAGTGGGTATAAATTAGGGTAAAGCAAATATGGATGATACATACATAAGAAAGAACAAAGTGGACATCTTTTCTCAATGGTTGTAGCTGCCCAACTTAGAAATCTAAAAGTTGACACAATGGTGCATGCCTACAATCTCAGCTACTGAGGAGGGCGAAGCCGGATAACTGTAAATTGGAGGCTATCGGGGACAAGTAGCCCCGACAAGTAGACCCTGTCTCAAAACCTAAAGGGGCTGAGGATATAGATTAGGACTCTTTGGGCACAAACTTCAATACAAAGGAAAAAGAAAATGTTTTGAAACTTCTGTGTAGGCAATTACTGTAGGGAAGGAGGTTAAATTAGATCATCTCTAAGGTTCTGTCTAACCTGGCTTTCTTTGTAGCTCTGATTCTAAGAAACTGTAGAGAGAACTGGACAAGTATTGATTGGGAAGAACCCAGGGAGGCATGAAACAAGCACAGAAACATATCAACCCATCATGCCAGCTGCCATAAAAGATTTATGCTGCTCCTGGAAGAGCAGTCAGAAAGTTAAGATAGCGCCACCTTAATCTTCCAGTTGGCCTTTGGATCTACCTGAAATTCTGACAAACGATGTTGAGAATTATTGTTAAACAAAAGGTCTTTATCACTTGTATTTTGTTTCTGTTTTGGAAAATGCATTTTGTTCTGTAGGAAAGGTATTTGTTCTTTGTACATAAATGTAACGCTAGAGAATTGCATTGGCTGGTATGATCAAGAATAAACTCTTAGCTATGCATCAATCCATGTTAGTATATTTAAAAACTTACTTATTCCTTCTGCATTATAGTCACATGAACAGACTGAATTTTCTGTGTGACTTCTCAAATTCAGAAATTGGGATTGAGTGGTTTAGTGTGATTTTCCTGTTATGGTAATAGTAAATATATGTATTTTTATTTCCTCAATAAAGAGTTATTGGGGCCGGGCAGATGGCTCAGTGGAATAAACGCTTCCCTGGCAAGCGCAAGGGCCTGAGTTCAATCCCCAGTTCAAAAAAAAAAAAAAAAAAAAAAAAGTTATTGAGCTTTTATTAACCTACAATGTCAGATATTGAACCTGGCGTTGAAGACAGTGGCAAAGAAGTCAGAGTCGGGTCTCAGAAGCGCATGTCCTCCATGCAGCAGCTGGAAACCCGGAATGAATCGTGAAAAGGCTGTGACAGGGAAACACGATACCAAAGAGATCTCAGAAAGGAAAACTCACAATTTACTATGTCAGAAACGGATGTGAATGGCTGCTGACAAGACAAAAGGCAAAAAAAAAAAAAAAAAAAAAAAAAGGTCATCTTGTGCACCTGACAAAGAATAAAAGACCAAAATTGGAGGCAAGCTATAAAGAATACCAAGAGATTCTTAAAAACCACAAGTAATCAGGAGGCACAAAACTTACAGTTAATGCTACCCAATGTGATGATGGGCCGAGAACACTGTGCCTTCCTAAGTTAGAAAATGCCATATATCAAAATTTTAAACGGAACACATTTTTTTTCCAATCTCCCCCTCTGTCATAAATTTTTTTTTTTCATATCAATTATTTTTTGGGGGGAAGTGGCCATGTGCTTGGGAAAAGGCTGCATGATCTTTCTGGCTCCGCTCCATGTCTAAGTTATCTGCTTCCATTGTTTGCATCCCACGAATGGCTTACTTCTTCCTCACCTGGGCCTGTCGTGCTGGCCCCGCTGCTGGGGAACGCTGAGATGGTGATGGAGACTGGGCGTGGTGGCTCTCGCCTGTAATCCCAGCGCTTGGGAGACTGTAAACAGAGGGATCACTACGAGTCCGATCTAGTAGTGAGACCCTGAACACGCTGTAAACCCTTTCCCCCCCCAAAAAAAATCGACTTCCCTGCAGCACATCTCTCCTTAGTTGATGAGATTGTGTTTATCTCCCTGTACCCCTGCCGTATCCTGAATAGTCTGTTGTTGTTCGTTTTTAAAATCTTTTTCTCTTCCTCTCTTGTCTAAATAATGTTGGGGATAAGTTATGCCCAAAGCTCATCCTGCAGAATACTTTCTCAGTACTTTACAGAAAACACCAAACAAAATTGCCATTTTAAAAGAGGTGTATTTTTTTCCTTTTAGAATGCAAGCTCCTCAAGACAAAGGGCAATGTTTTCTGTGTATTCTATTGTGCTGTACACTGTAAAGGTTCA
>NW_004524594.1:7360630-7366166 GCF_000260255.1 Octodon degus
TATATATATATATTGGCAGAACCAGGGATTGAACTCAGATCCTTGCCTTTGCCAGTCAAGTGCTTATCCTACTGAGTCATCTCCCCTGCCCCAAGGAATGAATCGGTGTTGCCTTTGCCCCAGTCTCCCGAACTGGGGATTGAACATAGACCCTTGGGCTTGCCAGGGAAGCGCTTGTTCTACTGAGCTATCTTCCTAGCTCAATAAATATTGATGATAGGACAAAAAAGAAAGGGACATGAGGTCGAGGCCTGAGGTGTCGGTAGGAAGGGAACAAGCTGGCTGCTGCCAACTGGTTTCCCGGACATTCTGTATTCTCTGTCAGAACTCAAAATCTATATCCAGGAAATTTCCATTTTTCTGTGGTCATGAAATTTTACAGGAATCCTTTAAGGAGGAAAAAGAGAAACTTGCACATGCTAAATTGAGTACAAAGTCAAGTTTTGTTTGAAATACTAAAAGAAATTTTGGTGCACACAAAAGAATGCTATTCAGCTTTTAGCAAAAAAGAAATTGTCTTTTGTAACATGACTGAACCTGTGCGACATGAAGTTAAGTGAATTGGGACTGGTACAAAAAGAGACACGATCTTGGTGGCAGTGTAACGTGGTGTAACTAATGTGAAAATCAATGTGGAGAGTCCTCAAAAACGTTGAAAATAGGGGCTGGGAATATAGCTCAGTGGCATTGTGCCTGCCTGGCAAGCACAAGGTCCTGAGTTCTATTCCCAGTTAAAATAATAATAATAATAATTGGTATGGCTTGTGTCTAGTTGTCTCCCCAAAGCCTCATGTAGGTCACGGGGCAGACACAGCTGCAGGAGCAGCGAATGGCTTGAGGGGCAGGGCCAGGGGACCAGGGTAGAGCTTGAAGGGAGGTGCCAGAGAGGCTTGAACTGTTAAACTGGCTAGCCTGTGCTTTCTCAGAGAGGTGGAGAGGGTCATCCTGGACACCACAGCACCCCAGCCTCTCCTTCAGTGTCTTGAAACCCCTAGTAATTGTGAGCTAAATAAACCTTTCCTTCCCTCATTTTGAGTGTCGGGTATTTGTCCCAGCAAAGAGAGCAGAGGAACTAAGATAGTACTACTACTAATAATAATCTGAAACTAGAGGTTCCATTTAACACATTTGTTCTTTTTTGATATCTTCCATTAAAAAGTTAAAAGCTCTGTACCATAGCAGTATACGCACACACATGTTTATACCAGCACAATTTGTAATAACTAAATCTTCTAAAAGTCCAGATGCCCATCAATGGATGAATGTGTAAGAAAATGTGGTTTTTATTTACATAGAGTACTGTTCTGCCATAAAAAAGTAAACCTGAGACTTTTTTGGTAAATGTATACATTGTGAATCTATAATTTAAGTGAAAAAAATAAACATGTTTAAATATCATGTTGCTTCTCTTGCATGAGGAACCAAAAGTGCAAA
The DNA here is from genome assembly GCF_000260255.1 of Octodon degus. Lineage (NCBI taxonomy): Eukaryota > Metazoa > Chordata > Mammalia > Rodentia > Octodontidae > Octodon > Octodon degus. Next base: position 7,362,065 of record NW_004524594.1, read on the forward strand.
TAATGATGAAACTAAATAATCCCTATTGGGAAGAAGGGAGAAAATTTTCAATAGAGAAGGAGAACAAAAAAGAGGGCTGAAGGAAGATAAAATGAAGAAAAAGGAATAGAATGAAGAACTAGAAACACTTCTGTAAATAAAGATTTAAGAGAGGAGAGGGGGTTGGGGGAAAAAAAGAATCAAGATATATCATGTACAGGTACAAATTCTGTAGGAAATTTGACATGCATAGTATTGTCCATAAAATTAATTTTAAAAAGAGAGGAACTACCTCATATCACTTATACATGGACCCTAAGGTACTGAAGAAATTCTCTTTCATGAGGCTATGACTTTTAAGAATCAGCTCAATCTTTGGAATCAAATTTATACTAATCAAATTTGTACCCAAATGAACCAGTTTTGACAGCTAGGTTTTAATTCTGGTCCTGCCAAGGTATAACTGTGTAAGCCAGGGAATAAGTGATAAATCACTTGAGACTTACTTTTTTCATCTACAGAACAGTAATGATAGGAATTCTTCAGAGTTCTGCTGAAAACTTTTAAGTGGTAATCATATGGGATCAGTAGTCTAATAGCTTGCCTGGGAAGTACAAGGACCTGGGTTCAAATGCCATCACCACATGCCATTCCAGCCCCAGAATGATGGATGCCTTGCTGACCCTGTAACTGGGTGTGGTGGCACATGCCTGTAATCCCAATGCTGGGGAGTTACAGACAGTCCAAGCTGCCCTGTGAGATCTTGTACCAAACAAATAAGTAAAGATTAAAAAAATAAAGCATCGGTACAGAGCCTACAGGACAAAAGATTTTGTATATCTCAGGTAACATGATAATAGGATAGTGTCTTAGTTACTCTTCTCTTGTTGCTGGAACAAATACCTGACACCCACAATGAAGGAAAAGACAGGTTTATTTAGCTCACAGTTACTAGAGGTTTCAGTCCATATTCAGCTGGCTCCAAGGCAGAGAGGCACATGGCAGAGAGCAGCACATCATGGCAGCTGAAGAGCAACAACAACAAAGAGCTATGGCTCCAGAAAGTCTTTCTCTGTCTCTTATATTACATTCAGGCTCTCTGCCCCAGGCTAGGGGAAGTACTCACACCCATAAACCCAGCAGTACTAAAACCCATAATCTAAGCCTTGGATCACACACAATCCCAGTGGATCATGAGCTAATCACAAACTCTAGAACTCCCACCCCATGACTGCATGAGGTTTTGGGGGGACAACTAGACAGGAACCATAACAGATAGTAATAATAATACAGTGATCTTATATGTAATAGTAAGGTAGTAATAAGATGATAACCATAACAACGAGATAGTACTAAGGCAGCAATCTTCATCCTCATAATCATTTTTATCATTCTCTTTGTAAGTAACATAATTTATTTGTAGATATTTGTGGCACTGAGCCACAAGGAGAACAACATTTGCAGCTACAAGAAGTAAGTAATCTCTCACAAATATTTTACATATTAGTATAAGAATCGTATCAAAATGTAAAGAGCCCTACTTTACAAGGCATCTCCAAAATTGTAGTCACGTCTTTCTCACCTGACTCGTTGTTCATGCTGTAAGATCCATTCTGAACACTAGCGTGAGATTTGTCCTTGCCTTGCTAACTCGTAAGTATTTTGAGTATCTTTCATCAGGACAAAAAATAAATGAATTTTATTTCTCTTTTTACTTTAAGTAAAAACTGTACCTGAGAAGAAATACTTGGCTAAATGATAAACTAGGAGGTGGGAATGTTGATTGGCAATGAACTGTCCAACTCCAGCACCCCCACTCCTTCCTTTGATGGTGTCAGAACTTGGTAGCACCTTTGCCATTAGTCCAACTGCAGGAATTGTCATCTTGAAATTAACAAGATTGGGTGTGGTGGCACTCGATTGCAATTCTAGTGCTTGGGAGGCTGAAAACAGAAGGATCACAGTGAGTCCAATCTGTGTAGTGAGACCCTATAGACCCTGTACTAAATAAAATTTTTTAAAAAGAAATTAATAATTAAATCAAATACATAAGTTAGAGCTAATTCAATAGTTATTCAAAGGGACAATACTCAAGTTTTTTTCCCTTTCTCAGACAGTTCACTGAAAGTATTAGAGCAATTTGTAGAATGAGGAGAAGGTAGAAACCTTGCATTTTATTTAATTTGGAAGTACAGATGTGCTAGGATGACATCTTGTGATGTATGGTCACCTAAGTTTGTGTGGTAACTTCTTGGGAAGAATCTGCCACTTTATGATCAAGAAATGATGTACTGTGAACATGCAACTAGTGTATCGAGTCCATAAACAAAGCTGGGCAAAGGCATTAATTACTTCTTTCAAATCTTTAATTCCTCTTTATACGATGCATACGTGGATCTGAAACCGGGATGTGAAAAGCTCCTAGGTTTCATCTGGAACCTGTGGAGGGAACAGGAGTGTGTGGCATCCTTTACAACGGGCATCGCAGATGCATACTTGTTTTCTTTACATACTGGATTCATGCTTAAACTTTCCTTTGAAGTAGGAATATTTGCTTGAAGTAAGTTTGTAAAGTGTTTGTGTAAAGGACTAGCTTCTCAGCCACGCATCAGGCCATTGCCTATTTCTGACTTTAGTGAAGTTATTGCACTTCTCTGAAATTCAGTATGAAGTATTTTTTCTCTTGCTATTAATAGTCTGATAAATCCAGGTGTTTTGTACAAGCCTGAACTTGCAGTATGTAAGAAGCTTAGGCAGAAGAACCACAAGTTCAGTTCAGCTTCTTTCTAATTTGAAAAAGAAAATATAGTAAATGAAAGTGAAAGACCTGGGGTCAATCCCCTAGTATTTCAGATAAAGATGATAGGTAGATAGATAGATGATAGATAGACAGATAGGATATAGATACATAGATAGATAATAGATAGATAAATGATATATAGAGGTGTAGATGATAGATACATAGATAATAGATACATAGATACATAGATGATACATAGATACATAGATGATACATAGACGATAGATAAATGACAGATACATAGATGATAGATAAATGACAGATGACAGATAGATACATAGATACATAGATGACAGATAGATACATAGATAGATACATAGATGATAGATACATGATTGATAGATAGATGATAGGTTGATAGATATGTACATACATATATATATATACATACATACATACATAGAAAGAAATCATGTATCTGTTTTTGCCTATTATCTGCATACAGGTAGGTTGGAGCTTGGCCTTGGTTGGCTTTGGCTTTGGGATCTGACCCAGGGACCAGATGGTTCTGAGAAGCAGAGCCATGAGTTCTGAGTCTGGTCCCTCACCTCTTCTCTTCTGTGTGCTGAACCTGCTCTGCTCCTTGGTACTGTGATCTAAGTAGCTGGACTCCGGTATAGTCTTTTCCAGGACATTACTGCCTTGGAGATCACCAAAGGTGGATGGAAATAGTGAGATCAGTCAACCCTCTCTGCCTTTATTTTGTGTTAGGCATTGCTTCCAGGAATGAAAAAGTCACCTAATGCTATCTGTGACCTAGTGTGAGTTATTACAACCTCACCCAGTCCTGTGCTTGTTGGCAACCTGACTTATAGTCCAAATACTTTCGGTGAAGAAGAGTAAAAAGTGTTATCTCATTGCTCATGAAAACCACCTTCATCAATATTTTCCCTGAGGTGTTATGTAGGATTTGTACAAAAGGAGATATTAGTTTCCTCACACACACACAAATCTGTTTGCATGACTGACAGAAGACTTCTCCTCATAGTGCTAAGTAGTGCAGGTCTATTAGTATTTGAAATCTGATATTACCACCTCAAGTGATGGTCGGATAACAGGAACCAACAGGCTGATGGAAACACTGGTAAGGCTCTTGGTCATTGGAATACATAAGGGCTGATCAGAGGGCAATCGGTCCTTAAGGCGGCATGAAGAGAACACAATGACACATTGACAATAAGGTTTGGGAAGAGGTATGACTAGAGAGCACACACAGCGAGCGAGCTGGTGAGCAAGAGAGAAAGAGATTCAGAGAGAAAGAGAGACAGAGAGAGAGAGACAGAGAGAGAGAGAGACAGAGAGAGAGAGAGAGAGAGAGAGAGA
>NW_004524594.1:7366266-7394295 GCF_000260255.1 Octodon degus
AGAGAGAGAGAGAGAGAGAGAGAGAGAGAGAGAGAGAGAGAGAGAGAGAGAGAGAGAGAGAGAGAAAGCAATGACCCCCATGCATTTCATTTAAAATGTCAGCTAAATGTCTCCAAACTCAGACCTACTGGCATCAAATAAAATAGTCAGTAAAAAAAAAGAACTTCAAAAACATCTTTGAAGAAACATAACAAGATACTTTTCTTTTGTCAGGATTAAAGGAAAACTGTTTACTTAAGTTTCAGGTCTTCTGCCTAGGGTACTTCTAAAAACTCACTCAATTCCAGTATATGGTTAATGGATTCTATGAATTCCATTTAAAGATGTTTAGGTGAAAGAGAGAAGGGGATTGTTCATTCACTCATTCATTCATTATTTTTTTTTCCTGCAAGAAAGAAATTGACTTAAAGGAAATGGGCCAGGAAAGTGATATGACCTCATTTGACAAGGGGACTGCCACGAATGACAAACCTATTCAGGATTTCAATTTGCCTTCAAAACCACAAGAACCGTGGGTTCTTAAACAGGGCTGTTGATGTTGGCACATGAAGCCAAGGGTCTAAAGTGAGGTCCTTGCCCCTGTGACTTGCCACTGTGTCCTGATTGCCCCTGTTAATCTTTTCCTTGAAGACAAAAACTAAAAATCAATTCATCTACCTACAACCTTTCCACAACATTCCTCCATGGTACCTTAGCTTGAGGATAACTATAAATTAGAAGTGGGTTCAGAGGGAAATACCACTCCTGATATTCCACTGTGTTGTTATTTTTAAAAAGTAAATAAAATGGAACCATGATTTATAGGTGAGTTCTAGAGGGTTTTTGTTTTCTCCTCCCCTCACCTTTATTTTCATCTCTCATTTTTTATCATGACAGTGAGCAGTGTGGCTCCGCTCAGGGATATATACAAAGAAAGGTTTGTTCAGTAAAAGTTGTGACAAGAGAAAAAATTCTGGTTTTAGATTTAAGGGAAAAGTTATTAAAGTTATACCCACCCCTCTTTATTGTACTCACTATTCTGTGTAGATCATTTAAAATCTCTTGCTCTCACGCTCGCTCTGTGTGTCTCTCTGTCTGTCTCTGTCTCTCTGTCTCTCTTCTCTCCTCTCTCTCTCTCTCTCTCTCTCTCTCTCTCTCTCTCTCTCTCTCTCCCTCTCTCTGCCTCTGTCTCTCTGACAGAAATGACAGAGGGCCACACACTTGTTGAAATTATATTGATCTATAAGACTATGAAACGGTTATATTGATGAAGCACCACCTTGTCCTGCTTTTAAAAATTGTACTCTGAAGCCAGAGAAAATATTATACATAATGCATTTTACAAAGAAATAAGAAAAAATTAATGTTGTAACCTTTGATTGCCAGATGCCATTTATAAACAGATTCATGATTATAGAAGACCTAAGATGTGACACCAGGTGCCAGCAGAATCTCCAGGGAGGACTTGGGAGACAGCCTGGCAGTGTAAGCACCTACTGAGCAAGCATGAGTACCTGAGCTCGATCCTCGGTACTGCATGCCATGCTGGCCCCGCATGGAGCAGGTCACCCAAACCAGATGTGATGGCGCACATCTGTAATCCCAGCACCGGGGAGGCTGAGACAGGAGGATCAGTACGATTCAGAGCTGCGTAGCAAGACCCTGTACTAACTAACTAAATAAATAAATAAATAAATAAATAAAGTCAATCATCAGGGAATCTTTAAAAATTAGAACATGTCACCCTTATCTCTTAAAATTCTGATTAACCTGTTTACTTCCTAGACCACTATGTGGAAAACAAAAATTGTTTGTGTTCCTATTGCATACACTCAGAATTTAGAATCACTGATCCTCTAAGCTGTGCGCAGATGGGGAAGTATTTTTGTTATTGCTGCTTAACAATTTACCCGCACTCAGGTGGTCCACACACATACAGCAATTACCTCGCAGTCTGTGAATCAGAGCCTACGGTCAGCTGAACTGACTGCTTTCTACACAGGAGTTCTGGGACTGACAGGGCTGCCTTCCTTCTGGAGAGTGGCTGGTTCTTAAAGCTCTTATGTAATATATGTAATATATATATATATATATATATATATATATATATATATGAATGATAGAGGGCCTGGATGTACAAGACTGCCTGTCCAGCAGGGGTCGCTCTGTTTAGAGGACACTACAGGTGCTTGCCTGAGGTTGCAGGACAAGTTAGCTATCTTCACGCCTCTGCCTACACGAGGTAGCATCATCACGGAATGGATATCACATTTCCATTGTCATATTCTGTTTGCGCTAAGCAAGTCACACCATCTGCCTCCAGAAGAAAGAGATTTTCAAGGAATCGACTCCTAAAGATTGAGGCTTATAATTATCCACTGTGAGGCCAATTGACTACTTGAGTTTATAGAGCTAATTGGTCTCATTAGGCAGAGTGGCCTTTCAATATAGAAAATAGTGTCACAAGGGGCCGGTCAGGGCACTGCACTTGGCCAGCATACACAAAGCCTTGAGTTCCATTTATAAGCAGCAAAACCCAAACCATGTGTGTATACATGTACACTCATAGACAAAATCATTCATGCACAATACACACGATACACACAACATGCAAGTGACAGATGTGTGGCCTGCATAGGGCGCACATATGGCACAGGGATATGCATATGATACATGTGACATGCATATGACAAGCATGTATAGGTCAGTTTCCCTGTCATGAGGACACAACATGCAGCCCATACAACTCCAAGGAGTCAAGGTTTCCTTTGCTGACAGTTCCAAGAGGTGCAGACCATGGTTGACTGGCTCCAGAAAAGGGGTATCCTAGCAAAAGGGCAAGTGGAGGAAAGGTGTGGGGTTCAGGGTGGTTGAGGAGGAGACTGCTGGAACTGCAGCCAGGTAGAAGGGGCCAGAGGCAGTCCCATTCCCTATTTTTGCACATTCATGATCCACCCACACACACTCACAAAGGCACTTTGCCAGCCCCTTGAAGGAGCTAGTCTTAATCCACTCAAGTTGCCACATGCATATATAAGGTTGAGTTAAGCACTATACAGGGAGCATGTATTTCTGCATTGTTACTGATCTCTATACATAGTACGTGAAAACAGCAGTTTTATGGCTTCTTCCTTTCCTTCTTGTCATGCAAGTAAAGATACTTCTATTAAAACACAAAATAATTAATTTACAAAGAGCCTCTGGACCTAACATATGTTAGTAGTTTGGAAAGAACTAATTTCTGCTAATGTCAGATTTTTACCATCGGTGCAACTACTTCTGAATATTTTGCATATTAAGTAGAGTCATTCGTGTAGGAAATATTTTATCCTAAAGGAAATCTAAATAACATTTGTAAGTTTGAATTAAAGGGCTTTCCTTATTTCTAGACAGTTTATAACTACTTAAGTAGTTTGGAGTTAACTAATACAGAATTTCTGTACATTATTGGTCTTTTTCTCAGTTCTCCATACTTTCTGGTTTTCTTAAAATATCTTTGGATTTGAAGACAATACAAAATATAAAATATTGTTCACAAATATCTTAATGTATTTTGTGAGAATGTTACATTTTTGATGTATTTGGTACACTGTGTCGCTGTGCAGCTCAGACTCATTGTAATCCTCCTGCTTCAACCTCCCCAGTGCTGGGATTACAGCTGTGCACCACCATAACAGGACTCAAGGCCTGCTCAGCATACCTGGGGCCAGCCTGGCACGGTTGTGGTAACAGGGATCAAACCCCAGTCCCTGCACTTGCCTATGCAGGCATTTAGTCAGCTGACCTATCTCATCCACCTGCGGATATTAGTTATTTTAACTGATCCTTCTCTGGGATAGCATATACAAGTCTCCAGCATAGTTGATAACCATCTGTTTTTAAAATTTTAAGGTCTCCCCATTTTGCAGTTGAAAATGTTTTCCAATATATTTTTCTAATTTAAGGCTATTCTGTCTCTGCATACCAGTGGCAAACACATGCACATGTTAATTGCATTTAGGCAAATATCAATTTTTCTATGGAAATATCTGTGAATTTAAATGTGGATATTCTTAGCAAGAATTTTCCTCCTGCTCTAAAGAACAGCTCATAAAATAGCTCACCTAATTTTATAGAAATAATTTTTGTGATATTATAAATACATAGAAATTTTATCCACCAGTCAGGTATAATAAATGGCTCTAACATGTTTTATTTATTTAATAACCTTTTGGTAATAAAACACAATTTTGTATATCCAACTTATTCCTCATGACTCCAGTTATGATGTCTCTTAATTACTATACAAAGAAACAGGAGAAAAGTAACTGGTACAAGGAAGTGGGCCGGCCAGATAGCTCAGTGGATTAAAGCTCCTGCTTAGACAGAGCACAAGGACCAGAGTTTGGTCCTTGGCATGCTGTGCTGGCCCTGCCCCCAGGGCAAGCTGAGACAGAGATTGAGACTGGATGTGATGGTGTGGACCTGTAATTCCAGCACTTGGGAGGCTGAAAACAAGAGAATCACTCTGAGTCTGATCTGTGTAGTGAGACCTTGTAGATCCTATACTAAAATACAGTTAAAAGACAAAAAGGAACAACATGTATATAATTACTGCCATAGTTTTTTCACTTTGATTCATATAAATGTACCTATAAGGATGCATTTTGTTATTGAAAGTGCTTTTCTTTTCCAACATTTTATAGATATAGTTTTTACTATTTTTGTGTTCAGCATTGTAATTGTAAAAGTTTGTAGAGATTCCAAAGGACCTAATTAATTTTCTTTGAATATTGAGTAATAGTGTTTCATTACTTATCTATACCACAGATTATTTCTTCATGCACATGGGAAGAACATTTAATTGTTTACAATGACTCATAGTTATAAAAAATCAGTGAACATTTTACAAATGACTTTATGTAATGAAGAAAATTTCTCTGAGAAAGCTATGCTTAATTTTTTAAATCTTAAAGCTGATGGAAAACATGTTTAATCTTTGGACCAAAGATGACATATGCACATATATTTATATGTGGAAAATGTATTCCTTTTCAACTTTCAAACACAAGACACAAATCTATTTCTCTTTTCTGTATTTATATACGGAACACGCAAACATGCATATATAGATAATCTATGGAAAATATGAGCACAGCTTTTCCTGGTATTTGGTGTACCAATTCCATTTGATTCTGTTTTTTATATGTAACGATTGCAGGCAGGATTTACAAACAGGGAAATGATTAAGGGGGTTTTATAACTACTTGAAAAATCCTGCCGTGTATTACATAACCAGTAGAGGCAGTCATAGGAAATGGGGACCTTGAACTTCTTTATATTGCCAAATTGCCCACTTAAGAGTGAAAAACTTACACCCTCACTAGTGATTTGAACGAGTTTCTATTTCTGTACATTATCTGGTTTTCCCCCCTTAGTTCTCCCCGCTTTATGATTTCTCTCAAACTATCTTTGATTTAGAGGACAGTAAAAAATATAAGAGATAGTCAGTTCCACTTGGCTGAAAATACACATGAAGTTTAGGACACTACCAAAACTAAAAGAATGTGAAATTATCTAAATATAGCAAGCACCACCTTATACTGTACACCATTTCACTTTCTCTGGTTGATAATGTTCTAAAAATATTAAATGAAAAATTGTAGAAATAAAAACCCTTTTATATAAGTGTTAAAACTCATACCATTCTGCACAGTGTTCTAAAATCACACCCTGAGCTGCTCCACCTGCCAACAGATGTATTCTTCTTACACTCCACCAGCCCATTAATCACATAGAAAGCATGGCTGTCAAATGCACTAGAATGATGTCACAGCTCTTGTATTTAAGTAACCTAGCAAGGGATAAGAAGAGGATACCTTCATGTAGTTTGGTTATAATATGTTGGTATCACTTGCCATGCCTGAGGTATGCATTAATCTTTAATATAAGAATGCAGTAGAGGAAAATGAGTGTATAAAGAACACAGAACTATCCAATATATTTCTCAAGGATAAGTATGGGTAGACTATTGTATGGGGTAGCAGGTATTTCTTTGCCTGGGCCTATCCCTCCCACGTCTCATGGTTTAAAAGATAATGAACTCCAGACTCCACCTTCTCCTCAACTTTATGACTTCTTTCCTTCATTAGAGTTACTGAAACCACCAAATTTAACATTTTTTAGGAGTAAGAAAATGGGAAATTTCAGGAATCCAATTTTATTCATACATCCCATTAATATTTTAAATATATTGAATCATAGGGTTTTTTCTTTTTATAAAATGTTCATTTTGTTAGTTTTGGGTGATAAACCATCAACAGTATACCATATCTGATAAATATATTACATTGCACAATGTTGAAATCAGGTTAAGTATACTTGCCTCCTTGAACATGTATCATTCCTTTATAGGAAACTGTTTAAAATCCTTTCTTGTAGCCTTTGAAATATGCAGCACGTTATTGTTAGCTAGGGCTCAGCGGAGTTGCTTGCCCCTGTCTGATGGTAATTACTACCCACTGCACAATTGCTTATCAGCCATCTCATCCTCATTCTCTCCAGCCCCTGACAGTCACCACCCCTCTTAATTTGTGAGATCTTCTTTCCTAAGCTCTATACCTAAACAATTTCAAGTGGTACTTAAACTTGTGTGCTGAATTGATTTCTCACAACACAAAAATCCACTGTTCATCTGTACTATGACAAAGGACAGAATTCCATTGTGTCTGCAGCTGAACAGTATTCTACTGTATAATCATTCCACATTTTATCTGTTTAGCAGGTGCTGGGCATTTAGGAGATTACCATTTCTTGGCTTCCATGGATCATGTTATGGTGGCCATGGGAGGGCAGATGTCTCTGAAACACTGGTTTCATTTGTACTTGAAAATGCTTTTAGATTACCCAAATGAGGGTGTATTACTTAACCAAATTGAAAATGCTTTACCAGAAATTGAATTGCCATCCTTGCCAAATTTTAAACATATAACCACTTTTATTCTCTAAAATGAGTGACACTATGACTCCCATTTTACAAATTTAAAGATTGGCCAAATGAACATCATTTAAAAATTTACATGGTTTCCTTAATTATGACATGAACTAACCGAAATTTTAACCCGAATGGTCTCATTAGAGAGCCAGGACACCATTACTGTACCTAGATTCAGGCAAGGAATGAGCTTCACCTGAGCCTTCACCTTTAGAAAAAGACTCAAACTGGATTTCTCAAGCCAGCTTCCTTAACCAGTTTCCTTTCCCTATAGTCCTCAAGCATCTTCTGGGCCGTGCTTCATTGTTACCTGTAGGCTCGGCCAAAACTTTGTCTCAGTATCTAGATGGAGCTTAACTCTTGGGTGTCTTCAGATGGGCAGTCACCAGCACCAGTTCCTAGGCCCATGGTGGCTCTAAGTGGGATGAGTGTTTGGAGCTTGGATGTCCAGTCTGAAGTCACTCATGTGAGGTCCTTTATAAAGAGCCAAATTCAGCAGTAGTAGGAAGAGTCAGGATCACGCTGAAGTAGAACAGTGCAGGAAGTAGACTACATCTCTATGTGCCCCTCAATTCTCTTTTTTAAAATAAAATGCCAGAGAGCCAGGAGCTCCAAATTTGAATCCATCTTTATAGGCCATTGCAAAGATGATAAAATATTTTGAGCAAATTGTCAGCTTGAGTTTTAGTCTTCAATTGCTTAAACATTTAAATGTGAACCTCCACTCGTTTGGTGGCTTCCAATGTCAAGAACAAGCCTAGGGGCACACATAGGAACCATTTCAATTTACCTCTAATGTACTTGTTTATCGACCTTGCTCTCATTGGATTTCAGTGCATGTGTCAGAAGCATGGACACTTCTGCTGCCCTCCGAGAATGCTTTGGCTTTCTCATGCTTGGCAACTAAGGCTGCGTCTTCGTGTAACAGGAAGGTGCCATGGTTGACAGACTTAATCTCAGGAGGTTGCTATTTGTTTGTCGACAAAGTATGTCATTTCCCACTTAGATAGCATTCAAAGCACACCTGTTGGAGAAGTGAAAAATAATAACTACAATCAATGGAGCATTCATCATAAGTGAACAGTAATACTTGTTGCTTTCTATTTGCTATCTCATTTTATATACACCATCACCCTTCTAGTGCTATGCCGTTGCTGTCCTCCTCTAAAGAAGACAAAAATGGTTCAGATGATACTAATTTAAGGTGGCACAGTCAGGGACTGACAACCCGGTCCTGAGCTAAGTGTGACTGTACAGTGTGCAAATGATTATCATGTTATGTCTCCTCTCCAAAAATTAATAAATGAAAAAGCTAGTTTTTTTCAAGGTAAACAACTGGAAAACCTAGCTAAAGTAGCTGTATCTTTTTTTGAAATGAACATATTAGCACATTTTTCTATTCTAAAGAAACCAAAAAGGAAAACAAACAGACAAACGAAAAAAAAAAAAATACAGAATTTCCAAACAAGACGACAGGAAACTAACAGCGGTTAGTACATTGCATAAGGTTATCATCAAAATAATGGCTCATATTACTAGGTACGAGCACGCAAAATTGATCTAACAGTATAAGACCCAAGTGCTCTTTTCAATGTACTAATAGGAATCTGTAGTGCAATTATTGTAGCTATTTTGTATGTGTAGAATGATTACAATGTTATGTTTCCTCCCCAAAAATTAATAAAAGAGAAAAGCAATAATTTTAATTAAAGGTAAAATTCCTCCCCTTCTTTCTTCTCTCCTTTCCCCCATGCCAGTTCTTCCCATTCAAGCAGTTTCTTTCCTTTTCACTATGGTCTCCCTACCATGATAAAGAATGAAATGAAGATCCAAATGAGGAGTAAATAAGATCCAAAAGAATACATTTTGTAGAGTTACACAAGTTATGATTATTTACCCTGTCTCTGACTGAAGACACCAGATAAGACATTGTCAGTATAAATATAATAATTCAATTCTTGCTTGGATATTTGTCAAAAGTTCCATTGAGATTTTGAATGCTGGCGACACAACTGCAATACAATATTCCTTAATTCATTTATATTCAATAACACAATTTTAGAGTATGACACATTCTCTTTGTCTCATGGCTCACAATTCGGAGCACATTATGATGGGTTAAATTTATTATCCAGATATAATTTTCCAGAATTCTATCATTAGCATTAGTTTTTCTGTTTTGTCTTTTGTTATCAATTTGATGCGCACACTCAAACAGTGAAGATGTAATTTTGTGGAAATGATCATGGTCAATGGATACAAATCAATTGTCAGATTCAGAAGGGATTGGGAGCCAACATGCCTGAAAAATGACAGCGTTGGTACCTAGTAAGGCTAGCACCTTCTGGGCATGCCGATGTGCTCTGGAGCCCATTGGCTGGGAAGAGATTATGGTGTGCCCATGACCCTAACCTCTTACACTGTGATTCGCTCCACACAATCGACATCTCTGCCAAAATGCAGGACAATGGTTATAGAATTTACCCTTTGTGAAAATGGAACCCCGAGGCAGGTCTGTGGCCAAATATGAAGAGAGTGAACAGAGTACATTTAATGGCACATAGCACTTAATCATTATTCTGTTGACCGGTAGGCAGCTCCTTTAACTCCTGCATCACAATGCTGGGTAGTGGGGAGAGTGGAGCAAATGTTATAAACTCTCTCTAAATGTCTGAAGCCTCTTTTGGTCACTAAGAGATATCAAATGCCTTTTCCTTTCATTATGTGCAGGACATATGTGCAGAAAAGTGAGCCTTGTATCTGGCTATCTCAACTTAATATCCTCTATTTGAATGATGTAAGTTAGTTTTCAAGGAAATATTAAACGCATATCATGGAAAGACCACAAACTGAGGCACCATCATGACCTCACTTTCTTCTAAAAATATCTGGCTTTATCATTGACATGTTTCACCCAACTTTGTCTCTGAAATCTATTACCCTGATACCATAAGTATAACTGGTCATTATGTTAAATGAGCATATCTTTATTTTTTGGTACAAGGAACATAATTCTTTTAAACATTACTCTGTACAGCACATCCACACATTTAAGCAATTACAGATATTTGCATAAATAAACCTCATTTATATCAAACATTAGACTGAGTATTTTTCAAGTAAAAAGACCTATCTGGTAAATGAAAACTAATTGGAAGAGTGTTACAAAGTGTAGTTTTTGTTTTGTTTTGTTTTGTTTTGTTTGGCGGTACCAGGGATTTAACTCAGGACCCAGCTCTTGCCAGGCAAGTACTTATTCTACTGAATAAGGTTAAACTATAGTCTATCTATCATGAGACCACTAAACTTGTCAGACTTTAGTCTCCCCAGACCCCAAAGTGTGGATTTTAATACTCGCAAAACAAGAATTAGTAGTGTGGGAGCCGTGGTTCTATCTTTTAATTCCATTAACAGCAATTTATTCCTTTTAAAAATGATGCATTTAGGGCCTGTGAGATTGCTCAGCAGACTGAGCACCTGTTTAGGCAAGCTCAGGGACCGGGGTTCAATCCCCAGCACCACAAGCCACACTAGCCCCACCTGGGTGTACTGAGAGGCCCATGGAGACAGGGCATGGTGGAGCTTGCCTTTAATGCTAGAATGGAGAGGCTGAAATAAGAGGATCACTATGTATCTGAGCTGTACAGTGGGGCCCCATAGAAATACATAAAAGAGATGCGTTCAAAGCAAATCTTTTCGGGGGCTGGTGAAATGGCTCAGTGGTCTAAAGCACCTACTTAGAACAAGCTTAGCAAAGCACTGGGACCGCGGTTCAATCCCCCAGCACCACATGCCAGCCAGCCCTGCCCCCTGCCCCCTGGTGGGCTGAACTGGCCACACACAAACACACACACACACACATACACACACACACACACACACACACACACACACATAAATAAAATTTAAAAAAAAAACAAAGCAAATCTTTTCAATTTTTTTGAGGACTATATGGAATAACACATCAAGTATTTTTCTTTTTGAAATTTATATATTTATTTATTTGTTACAATGTCTCACTGTACAATTCAGACTCATAGCAAGCCTCTTGTCTCAGCCTCCCCAGCATTGGGATTACAAGTATGCACCACATCTTGTTTCCACAGCCAGTACAGCAAGCAGTACCACGGATCCAAACCAGGTCCTTGTACTTGCCAGGCAGACACTGAGGCCACCTAACTGTCTCCCCAGCCCAGGTATCTTTTTATTTTGTATTGTTTTCTTGGCACCTTGCATTTAGCCTCAAAAACAGAAATATGTAAAGTGCACAATCATTTATTTTATTATGCATATTTGAATGCAAACTGCTTTTCAACATTATTTAGTTCTTCTACCTCTCTTGGGAGTTCTACTTTGTGGGAGAAGTCTGACAAGTTTAGTGGTCTTATGATAGATAGACTATAATTTAACCAAGTAATCAGCAGCTCTTCTAAGAATCTTTGATGCTAGAGAAAAGTAACATTTTTAGGTGGAAACCTGAAATATATTTGGACATCTGCATAATGATCAAAATTAGCATATTACACAATTCCATTAAAATTTTGATGCTTAGAAAGAAGCGGAAGGCTGTAAGTTTCCTAAGGGAAATTCTCTGGAGGAAGTGAGGGCCAGAAACAAAATCAGCCCAGTGTGTGAGACATGTTGCACATGGACGGAAACTCATCAGCAAAATGTGTTGCTGTGCTCCGAAGGAAAAAAAAACATACAAAGAAAAAAAAGAGTAAGCCCTGGCTGCTTCTGTGATACTAATGAAATGGAACATCTCTTTCCTGCTGAAGACAAGGTGATGTAAGAAGAACCTACTGATTCAATTCCTGTGGCCATGTCTCCATGTATAAATGCTTGTGTGAAGAAAGAAGAGAAAAATCAGGAAAGAGGAAAATGGGAGAAGGAAAAAAAAAGGACTAGACAGGAAGAAAATCAAGAAGAATAAGGGTATGCAGAAAAATGATGAGGAGAACAATCAAATCCCCTTGACTTTCCCTGTTTAGTAGTAAGGAGGATGCAGAGATGAATGTCCAGGCTGCGAAGCTTTACCTGCTAAAAGCTGATTCACTCTGCCAGACAATCTTGAAACTCCATTTTTTATAGTATCTGGTTGTTTCCATATTCTTATTAGTTAGATCCTTCTTTTCATTTTTCTTTCAGAAAATATGGTTTCTTCTTTGAGTTTCTTTAAATGCAAACCACAAAGGCACTTGGACCTGTAGGTAGTCTTTGTCTCATTGTGGAGGATGATGAAGTCACTGCCTTTTTTTGAAGTACTGAAATTTATGCACAGTATGGATAAAGCATGAGCTAATATATTATATGGGTTAAAATAGAAGAAATTAATTTAGAGATAAATCTTTGCATCATCTAAGGAATAATAGCCTGATAAATAGGATTGAAAAGAGAGCTTTGAGACTGGCTTAAAACCTTGAATGCCTTTTAAGAACATATATTATACTTCTGTCACTTATTCTAATTGAGATACCTACCATTCTCCTCTGATACTGGCACAGATAAGTAGAAAGATGCAGAACAGATGAAGCGATGGATGGAGAATCAGGCCTGCTCCCCACCAGATGTGTGACTCTAGTGAGCCTCACTTTCGCCCCAAGCCTCACTTCCGTCTATAAAGTAAGGAACTTCTGTTGTGTGATCCATTTGTCTCTAAGCATCTTAAAGTGTTGCAGATATTTTCAACATAACTTCCTCCAAGCCTGATTTGCTCCTATCTATGAAACTGGGAATAATCCTTACCTGCAAAGGTGACTCTGAGGATTAAAAGATAAGAATCAAGTATCTCCTTCTACGTATCTATTTGGCTCCTCAATTTAGTTAGCCAGAGCTCAGATCATAGGGAGCACACAGCACTGTTTGAATGTATTTGGCTTTAGTATTTTTTTATAGAAAGTGAATTTGTGATAGTGAGGATTGATTGAATTTTTTTCAGTCCTGCGTATCTAGGGAAGTTCATTCCTTGTGTGACACTCAATAAAGATTTGCTGTGGTCTCCTTGACCTTGAAGATTCATGTAGCATTATTCAGCTTTGCAGCTGTAGCATCCTGCATCCAGTGCAAATAGTCCAGAAGTGACCAGTGTTTCTTAGTGACCCTCAGGCAAGTCATGGGCTGCTGCCAAGTCTTGTCCGGAAAGCATCCTGAGAAATTTCTGTCTTGCACAGTGTTGTAAAAAGGGTCAAAGATTATTTTTGAAAAGATAGTTATAGCTCGTATGGTTACAAAATAAATAAGTATGAAGGCCTTTTTTATAATTCATTTATCAATGAGAAAATCAGGAAAGTTATAAAAACTCAAAGAAAAATTCAGGGCAGGGAAAGTTACAGAGCAGAAATGTTGAGATGAATGTGCAAGTGGAGGCAAAACCCATGAGGAAGAGAGGAGATGAGATTATGACTTCTTCTATAGGGAAAATTATTTTACATTGTTTTCAGTTCTTTGCAATTCACAGAGTTGTAAATTGGACAGAATTCTTCCATAGAATGAGAATGAGTAAATACACTATAGACATTTCCATTGATTTTTTTTTTTTTTTTTTTTGTATTGGGAATCAAACTCAGGGCCTTGCCCTTCCCAGGCATATCCTTTGCAGCTGAGCTCTGTCTTCTGCTTACATTCCAACTGAAACAGAATTTTTCTCCAATGAATAAAGTAGATAAAACATGAAAACCATTTAAGTCTTGACAGCTTAAATTGACCACCAATAAATGTTATCAACCTATTACCATGCTAGAATTGCAGTGGTGGCTTGATACTGAATAAATAAATAGGAACTGGAGCTTTAACAACCTCTTAGTCTAGTTCCAAAATTTGGTATTTATCTTCTCACTCCTTTTTCTTTTCTCCTACTGTTTGTCCTAGTCTTAATCCTCCTATATTTTAAACACAGCATTATAGCATCTCCTTTTCATCTACTATGAAAGGTCTAGAACTAGATAAAGAAATTTATGTATTTTCCTCTTCAGTTACATGCTATACTAAAGGCTAATCTTATTATAACATAGAATGACAATAAACAAAACCACGTTGAAGACCAAATAAATAAAACCTGTTTCTTAATAAATTGGTGGCAAGGGGAAAAAACTGCTATCACTTTTATTTACTCACCAGTTCAAAAATGAGTGGAAATTTTACAAGCTAAAAGTACTCAGGCTGTTATTAACTAACCAGTGGTCTACAAAGATGACATTCTTACAAAACCAGGAAACGTGCTAACTGGTGCAGTTGCCAAAACTTGGTTAAGTGCAGGATGATATGTGAGCAGTTTACTGATGTTTTGAAAGAAGGTTTGCCCCCTCCAGTGCATTGAGTACCCCTGGGCTGCTCCTTCTAAAGAGAAGAGAATTCACTATGTCTGAATATTCCTTGGAACAAGGCTTTTGTTGTGATGACGTCTATGGGTTGGGTCAAGGGGACCATGATGAGTTGTAATTTCTTAAGAATACATATAAATAAACAATAGGTAAGTCAGTAATAGCACTGGGAGTTTTGTACAGAGCAGAAGGTGAGAAGCAAGCCTGTGGCTCCAGAAACCAGGAATATCCAGCAAGATGGTGGAGTTGTGAAAAGCACAAAAGCACCTTGCCAAGATTTGGTGGCCTCACTGAAATACAGAAATGTGAGAAAGAGAGGGAGGGAAGTGGACATCTGGGACCCAGGAAGGACATAAAGTGAGAATTGGAGTCAGTGAGGAAAGTAAAGAGAGACCTCAATAAAGAGGAAGGAGGGGACAAGCGCACTCTTTCCCTGAGCCTTGACTCACTGTGGAGGAGGGTAAGGTGAAAGCTGCAGATTCATGGTGCCCACTTGTGAGCTCTCGGCCTTCACAGAGAAATGCTCATGAGTTACTCAAGTTCAAATGTCCAGCAACAGAGGGCAGTTCACTGGTAACCCTCTTGGAGACTGTTTCAGTGAGCTTGGAACTCAGCAGCTATGGGCTGGCTGCCTCTAATTGTTCCCAGTGACAGCCTGAGGCAGAATCAAGTGAAAACCAGCAGGAAGCTAAGGCATGGCACTGAAATCAGCAGGAGGCATGTGGGGTGCTGCAGGCTGAACAAATTGGGATCCAGCCTTACACCCAGAAACCAGCCTGAACTTCAGTGGAAATAAGGATGTAGTCTTCCTGGGACTACGCACCACCCTGCCATAAAGCTACAGCTGGATTTTCGGGATTAATCAGTGTAGATTTGAGATTTATCTGCCTACTTTATCTACCCAAGAGAGCAGAGATATGTCTTGAGGTGGGTTTTTTTTTTTTCTCTCTCTTTTTTGTTATCTTTTTCTATATGTTGGTGGGTTTTTTTGTTGTTGTTGTTGTTTTGTTTTCTTTTCTTTTTTTGGTTTTATTTTATTTCTTTCCTTTTTTTTTTTGATTGAATGTTCTTGTTTCTATATTCTTGTTTCTGTATGAGTATAAACATTATTTCCAGATATTTTATTGTACGTGTTCTGTTCTATTTTGGTTTTATTTCTTTTTTCTCTCTTTCCTACCTATCTTCTTTACTAGCTTCCCAAAGTTCACATGCTTCTGGTTTGTCCTCCAACCTGGGTTCTAACAACTTTCTTTGCTTCACTATTTCATACTTTCAACAATTAAAATTTTTCCCCTGAGGGTAAAACTGCCATATTAAGAGCACATTGCTATACACAATTTTCAGGGTTATATTAGCTTTTCTTATAAAATATTTATATGATTAAGGCAGCAAACTGTTACAAATTTATCAATTTCCTGGTTATATTTGACAATATTGTTATCGCTGATTGTACTACTTTAAACAAGGTGACATAATTGTTCTAATCAGTTATCCTTACTGTTATGCCAATACTGAGTTTGACAAAGGGTCATAAACAATACTATAGGGGAGTGCCGAAGAACCAGGGTCTAGGCCAAATCAATCATGAGTTCTCATCCCCAATAAGTTGAAGAGTCAGATCTTGCAGCAGACTCAAAGCTCAAAAGCCAACTACTCTTGGAAGACATCTCTGAGATTCATTTTCTAAGAGTTATAAGTACTAGCAATAAAGCTACTTGCCATAAGCAATTGATGAGCATCAAACCAAGAATTAATCTTAAAATGTAACAAAGTAGATGAGTGAAGCACTCAGGAAAAAAGAAAATAAATGAAAAATAATTTCCCAGATAACTACAGAAAAAATGAAGAAAGATATGTATAGCGATTCTAGAGCAAATATAGATTTAAAAAATAGAGGAGTTTAGAAAAAGAATGGAAACCATAAATTCCCAAAAGGAAATAAATGGAATCAATGAAAAATACAAACAGATATCCATGAGAATAACAATTCCATTGAAAATGTACACAATGGAATAACTCAATGTAAGGACATAATCTCAGATGTAGAAACAGGATTGTTGTTAGTGATCATGAAAAGAAAGATTTCTTAAAAATAGCAAGGGAGGGTTGGGGAGATAGTTGGTGGTTTAAGCAGCTGCCTGGCAAGTGCAAGGACCCAACATCGATCCCTGGTACCATATGCTGTACAGGCCCCAGATGCCCAAGTATTACATGCTGGCCCCAAAACTGGGTGTGATGGTGCATGCCTGTATTCTCAGTACCGGAGAGCCTAAGACAGAAGGATCACTAAGAGTCTGAATTGTGTAGTGAGACCCTGTATCAAAATAATAAAATTTTTGAAAAGCTAATAAATAAAATAGTAAGGAACCAGGAGAAATTCATTCAGAAAGTACTGGATGATGCAAAGGAGAGTATCATAAGATAAATCTGAGTCAGGGAAATGGCAGAAAATAACACAAACCACATAAAAAACTGTGATCCATGTGACAAGAACGTGAAAAAGAACTTTATAAACACATGGAAATCAAATAACATCTTCTTGTACAACCAATAGGTCAAAGATGAAATTAAAGAAGAAATTAGACTGTTTCTACAATTGAATAACAATGCCAGTACAATGTATCAGACCTTAAGGGGCACAGTGAAAGCCGTCCTATGCGGGAAATTTATAGTGGTGAATTTCTAAATTAGAAAAGTGGAGCAAGTTCAAATAAACAACCTAATGTTAGACCTCAGCCTTCTAGAAAATGTAAGCAAGTCAAGCCAAAACCTAATAAGAGAATGAAAATTATAAATATCAGAGTGTACATTAATGTAATGGAAACTAAAAAATAAAATACAAAATTCATGTCTCAAAGAGTTGGATCTTAGAAAGAATTTAAAATGAATAAATTCTTAGATACCTTATCAGGAAATGGAAAGGAAAGGCTCAACTCTTCAAATCAGGTATGAAAAGGATGAAATACAACAGATCCTTCAGAAATTGAGGGGAAAATCAATACTTCTTTCAAGAAACTTTATTCTAATATGATGGAAAACACAGAAGAAATGGAAGGAGTCCAAGATACACATGAATTACTAAAGCTGAATCACAAATATAAAAATTATAAATAAACCAATATCAGTCAATGGAATTAAATAGGCAGTTCAAAGCCTGCCAACAAAGAAAAGCCCAGCTCTTGATGGATTTACTTCTGAATTCTAGAAGAAATTCAGAGATGACCTAATGATGCTAATTCCCAGATTCATTAATGAATTTATAAGGGAAGCAATACTTCATTGATTCCTGGAAACAAAAATTACCTGATACCAAACCATAGAAGAATTTAACTAAAAAAGAGAAACTATATGTAAATCTTGAACTAGAAATAGATGAAATAGTCTCAATAAGATACTGACAATGGATATTTGCAAACAGAATGCAACAAATCATCAGGAAAATTATACACCATGACTACGTAGGATTGATACCAGACATCTGCAGAAGGGTCACTGCACAGAATTCAATAAATGAAATACATCATATCAACAAAGCCAATGAGAAAAGTCACATTATAAACCCCCCCACCTTTTTTTTTTTTTTTTTTCAGAACCGGGAATTGAACTCAGGCCCTTGTGCTTGCCAGGGAAGTGCTTATTCTACTGAGCCATCTCCCCAGCCCCTATACATTATCTTCTTAATAGATGCAGAAAAGGTATTTGATAAAGTCCAAAACCCATTCATGATGAAACCCCTACAGAAAATTAGAGTAGATGGCCTTTATCTCAATCTGATAAAAACAATCTATGAAAAGGCAACAAGCAACAATGTACTAAATGGGCAGAGCATGAAAACTTTCATTCTCACATCAAGAAAAAGAAGTATGTACACTGTTACCACTGTTATTCAATATAGTTCTGGAACCCTTGGCCAGAGCAATTAGAAAATACATAGATAAAAAGGAATAAGGGTAGAAATGCAGGAAGTTAAATTATCAGTATTTATATACAACATGACCCTATATAGAAGGCCCCCAAGATTGAACCTAACAACATCTAGATTTAATAATCATATTCAGTAGCATACCTCCATATATTGTCAACAGTCAAAAATCAATAGCATTTTTATACACATATAACAGACTTATTGACAGAAAAATTGAGGAAACAATTCCTTTCACAACAACGTCCTCCCAAAAATGAAATATCTAGGAGTCAGTTTTACAAAGGACATAAAGCACTTTTTACATGAAACCTATAGTATTTTGAAAAAGGAAATTGGAGAACATAGCAGAAATGGAAAGGTATCACTTTGGGGAGGCCAGGAAGAGCCAGTATAGTGAAAATGGCCATATTTCCAAAAGTCTTACGAATACTTAAGGTAACCATGATCAAAATTCCAATGGCATATCACACACAATTAGAAAAAAATATTCTAAAGTTCATTTGGAATCAGAAGAAATGTAGAATAACAAAAGCAGTTCTGGCCAACAAAGACAAGACAGCAATATTTGCACACCCATTTACAATGGTGTAGTTTATAGTAGCTAAATTTTAGGAACACCCCAAGCTCCCATTAACTGATGAATGGGTAAACAAGATTTGGTGTTTTTATACAATGGAATGCTACTCTGCCATAAATAAAAATAAGTTTGGGACCTTTCTAGTTAAATGCATGCAACTTGAGACACTCCTGATTTTAAGTGAAATAAACTGAACACACATGTTTAAATGCAACTTTGTTTCTCTAGTACAAGAAATCCAAATTGTAAATAAGGACTAAAAATTATAATAGACATTGGAAAATGGACAAAAGGGTTCAAATGAGAAGGGGAACAAGGGAGGGGGTGGCGAAATGATGGAAAGGACAAGAAAAAAAATAATAGAAGGGAAAATATTTGAACACTGTTTTTCAGATGTTTTGTAAGTAAGAAAGTAAACAGTGAAGGGAGAAGATTTGGAAAAAATTAAGAAGAAATATATATCATGTACCAGTACCAGTTACCTATGATTACTAATATACATATAGAATGTATTATATATATATATATATATATATATATATATATCTGAAAAACACTGATAAAACAAAAGAAATAAATAAGGAAACTTGTACTTTGCTGGAAAAAATAAATTTAATAATTTTACACAGGGTGCTGAGGGGATAGCTCAGTGGAATAAGTGCTTGCCTGGCAAGAGCAAGGACCTGAGTTCAATCCCTGGTACCACAAAAAAAAAAAAAAAAAAAAAAAAAAAAAACACTACACAATATAAAAGAGTGTTAAATTTAAAACTAATAAAGGCTACATTCATAGGAAATTATTTTATTCATTTTAGTTAAAAGGAGTCCAATAAACACAAGAGATATGATAAATATTGAAGACCAAAACAAACAAGGCAAAAAGCAAAATAATGTGGTTTAAAAGAGCAGAGTTTCAATGAATTGAAGATCCAATTTACCTTATTTCCTTAAATTAGAGAATTGAGAACTACGCAGCACTGCATTTATACAACTAGAATGAAGCTCTTTGGGGTACGGCAGAACTTGGCAAGACACTTGGTGTGTGGAAAGTAGTTTGAGCCGGAACAAGACAAGAATGTATGACAACAAAGCAGATCACGTAGCATAGGTTTGCATCAGGTTACTTCCTGATAAGGCCCAAGACAGAAGAACTTCTTACTAGGCAATTCAAACTCTATAATACTTTCTTTTTCTAAAGTAGTTGCATGCTGTGCTAAGATTATCCCTTAGTGCAGACAGTTCCCACCCGCAATCCCCAAATGACTGGATGGTCAGGGCTTAAATGAGTCAAGTGGTACAATTTCAAGGCTCCAGGAGCATCAAAACCATCTAACAAAATTGGAGGTTCTCTGGGGGCCAAGACAAAGATCCTCTCTGGGGCCTGCATTTATTTCATTATCGAATAAAGGAAGAGAATACTGAAAGAAGGCTGGCAGTGGATAGTACAAGGTCTATAGAGTCTCACTACGCAGATGGGACTTGTACTGATCCTTCCTGTTTTTCAGCCTTCCAAGTGCTGGCATTACAGGTACACGCCACCAAGCCTGGTCTCAGTTGCCATCTCAGTGCACCCCAAGGGAGGGGCCAGCATAGCAGGCCTGAGATCAAACCCTTGGCCCTTGCGTCTGCCTAAGCAAGTGCTTTATTCCATTCAGATATCTGGCCAGCCCTTTCTTCTTTTTTCTTTCTCTTTTCTTTTCTTTTCTTTTCTTTTCTTTTCTTTTCTTTTCTTTTCTTTTCTTTTCTTTTCTTTTCTTTCTTTCTTTCTTTCTTTCTTTTTCTTTCTTTCTTTCATTTAGTATAGGGGATACAGGGTCTATAGGATCTCACTACACAGATTAGACTTGTAGTGATCCCTCCTGTTTTTCAGGCTCCCCAGCACTGAGATTGCAGGCACATAGCACCACACCCAGGCTCAATCACCATCTCAGCACACCACAGGGCAAAGCTGGCATTTCATGGCGTGCCGGGGATCGAACCCAGGCCACTGCGCTCTGCCTAAGCAGGCACTTTAGGGGCCGAGGAAATGGGTCAGTTGAATAAGTGCTTCCCAGGCAAGCGCAAGGGCCTGAGTTCAACTACCAGTTCTGAAAAAAAAAAATCTGGATATCTTCCCCAAGGACACATACATCACACTTCAATATGGTGTGGATACCTGTGTTTAGCATGGCACAGCTAAAAGAAATCATAGTTTAGAAGAGGTCTATGTGTCCATTAGAAAATAAAGGAATAAAGAAAGTATGGCATTTATACACAGCAGAGTCTTATACCGTCATAAAGGATCATAAATCTAAGTCATTCATAGGAAGACAGTTGGAGCTTGAGATTATAAGGCTAAATAAACTACACTGGACAGTGAAAGTTAAGATTACATGTCTTCTCTTATGTGAGAAACTCAAGGTGTAAATAATTCAGAGAGCCAAATAAAACAGGGGGAAGGAACAGGAGGTTAGGCTTTTGGAGATTTATAGAAAATCTAAAGCACAGAACGAGACTGGAAGGGACAGGAAGGGGGATTTAAAAAATAAAAAAAGAATGAGATGTGTATATGTACCAGTTCCTCGCAATGAATGTATTTATTATTGACTAAAACTTGTACTAAAAAAATGATAAATACATTTTTGGTTTGATTATGCAAAGTTTGACTTGAGTAACTTCTCTGTGGTGTAATCAGCTGAACATTTGTTCAGGAATATAATACAAAAATGGATTTCTTTGAACTTCATTCAATAATCAAGAAGAAATATGTTTACAATTATGATATATTGTAATATAAAAGTTATTACCAGTTTTTCATTGAAATACACCACAGTACAGTGCATGAGTGACTATAGCATTTTAATTAATTATGTTAATTATTTAAACAAATTCAAAATCAAATCACAATCTATACTCTGAGTAAGGAAAGAAACAGTTCTCTTGATTAGCTGGGGCTAGCATCTGCCGGCTTAGAGGACTTGCTCCTATGATTTTGAAGATGATGTTAACAAAAGCACCTCTAGACCAAAGATAAGAAGTGTTTTGAGCTACTTTCTCTCAGTTCATTAAGAATAAAAGTTTATAGTAATAATGTTTAGGCAAGATATTATATCTGCATCTTGTCCTCTGAATAACTACTACAAAGACAATATGCAATGTATTAATTATTGTAACCATCCTACTAAACTGTTTTGAAACTGTTTCATTGCTATTTTATCTTTTTTTGTTAAAATGAATTTTTTAAAAAGGCTATTATGGCGATTGAATAAATAACGCATATAACAGAAACTTGTATATCACCAGGCCCTTGGGATTCTCAATGTCAAATTTTCCAGGTTGTACATTTAATTGATCCAATAAGCAGATTTTAGGCAAATCTGTTATGTCCAGTCTGAAGTCAATTATTTTTTATGAAGCTTTTATCATTTACTCAGATTTCTGGTAGGTGAAACCATAAGTTCCAAATCACCATAACATGCAGTATATTTCAAGAATACTTGTTTCTAGAACTTCCTGTTATTGGAATAGGAACAGTCAAACTATGTTTATTGTCAAGTAGGCATATTACAAGAACTAGTCTTCATTGAGTGTTATAAACCTGGTTAATCATAATTCTGATTTTGTTTTTTAATCTATTTTACACAGGAGTTCTCAGAAAGGCATGGATTACCTGTGTAGATGACTAATATGGAGATACCCTGAAAACACTTTGAAATCTCAATACATCAACTGGCTTCAAATTTGACAAACAGAGAAAGTGATCCATGGACAATTGGTGACAGGTAAGTGAGAAATCTGATTTACTCTACTAGGCTATTTCAAAGATCCACTGACATTGACAGTAATTTATAATATTCCTCAGCTGATGGCTTCTCTTCTCCCCCCATACACACAGAACATGCAGTGGCTAGGATGTGGCTAAATGGCTGGCCATCTCATCTTGCTTGTTTAGGTCAGGTCAGCTACAAAAGATCAAAGCAAGGGGGAAGCTATGCACCTTGTAAAACTTTTACTGGTGGTGATTTATGTGAAGAGGTGGAAGTCAAACTGCTCCTCCAAAAGACGTTGTGAACTGCCCTGGGAATTGAGTGGCAAATTAGCCAGCTCAAGATGGAGAATGAAAAAGCCGACAAAAGGTGATGTTCCCTTGCTCTGATTTTCTGAAGCAGTGGTATCGGTTGGTTATTAATATAAAGCAAAGTGCTTAGAGGAGGTGGCTGACATTTTATTCTCCCTTTGAGAAATTGGTGAGATTGCAAAGTTGGTATGGTGACAGTATGAAAATTGTTTCTGATGGGCTGTGGCAAAAGGTGTAGTTGCTTGAATGCCCTAGTGAGGAAGGATTGAAAACCGAGTCACTCAAAACAAGTGGCAGTGTGTATGTGTGTGTGTGAGTGTGAGCGTGTGAGCTGGGCGTGGGTCGCAGCTCCTTCACAGCTAAACGCTGCACTATGAAGCGTGAAGGTCATCTCAAGCCTAGGAAGAGCAATCATCCAGTCCCGTGAAAGGTAAACAATCTGCTCATTCACCTGCAGGATCTCTCTGTGTTAGGAAGGAAGAGAAGCCGGCAAATTACACAGGTGCGAAATCTCGCTCATGTCATGGGGAAAGACTTATACTTGGCATTTTAACTGGGACAACTATTTACTTGAAGCATTCATGGTGTTTGGAAAGATTGAGTATAGGTGCTACAAGTGAACCCGGGTCTAATGGAGGAAGAATTAGCAGCAGATTCATTTGGGATGAACATTTTATATTTCTCTGGGTTGCATGTCCTACATTTATGACTCAAGTCCTTGTCCCAGAGGACAGGTCCTGTCTCTGTCACCCATCCTCCTGAAATCTGCGAATTAGGCCGAAGGGGAGTTGGTGTGGTTTACTTGATCTTTGGGGAGGCTGCTTGGCATTGAGCGTCCTACAACAGCAAAAGCAGAGCATGAAATACTTTCACATGATAAAGATACCAGGCACTCAGCAGAATCTGAACCACACACAGAGAAAAGGGCGGAGCTTGTTTTTTTCTTCATTTAAACACATGGGATGCTCTTTATCTGCAGGCCTGATCCTTCAGTCTATCAGAGGGAAGAGTTCTCTTAGGCCCATTGGTTGCTAGAAATGAATATTCATTTTATTGGGCCAAGTTAAAAAAAAAAAAACCAGACTAATTGTGGTAACACACATGGGCTGGAACTGAGATACAACTGTCAGACAAGCAAGATACAAGGCAGGTTTAGAAGCCTCACTAGGTGTTTGTTCATTCTTATGAATAACAGAATTTTATCTTCTGTTCTAAGCACCTCCATGCCTCCTTGACTTTGATTCATTCCTGTTTCTTCCCCTTCTCTCCCTCTTTGTCCTTCTCATTCTTCTTCCCCTTTCTCTTCTTGGGTTCACCTTGGATTCTTTTCACAAGCCTTCTTCTATCTGCTCATCTCACAACTTTTCCTTGCCCCTGAGTATTCTGTCGTTTTCTGTGCTACTTTTCCTTGAATGGGCTACACCACTTGTTTCTAATTACCTGTGGAAGTTGCTTATATCCCAGGAACAGAAATCGTACAATGCAGTGTTTATTTCGTGTGCTTGTCATCTGCACATCCTATTGAGGGAAATGTCCATTCACATGTTTTGCTCATTTTGACATAGTATTATTTGGCTATGTCTAGAATAACACTGATTTTTTTTTTAAAAAAATGAGAAAACTAGATACTAATTATTATCCTACCTGTAGGGTGCCGATAATTTCTTTAATCTGAAA
Source organism: Octodon degus (assembly GCF_000260255.1). Lineage (NCBI taxonomy): Eukaryota > Metazoa > Chordata > Mammalia > Rodentia > Octodontidae > Octodon > Octodon degus. Next base: position 7,390,773 of record NW_004524594.1, read on the forward strand.
TTTGCCTTTTGAGCACCTTGTCAAGCTTTTTATAGACTAAAAACTCAATTTTGATGAAATGTAGTTGATCGTGTTTCCTTTAATGGAACCAAATTTTTACTATTCAGTCTAATCATGGTCTGCTTAGTCCTACACTCCAAAGATTATATTCTACATGATTCTGCTAATTTCTATACATACTTTTATGCCTCTTGCTTAAATGTAAGTTATGTATTTTGAGTTAATTTTTGTGTAAAGTAGGAAAAGTAGCTCAAAGTTCCTTCTATTGACTTTTGCATTCATCTGCTTTTCATGGTGTTGGCATTTAATGATTGCCTTTTTCTCATCCTGCTTCAAATCTTTCAAATTTGATTGTTCATAGAGCAAGTAAGTTGCTATTTAAAGTTAAGACATTTAAGGGGAGGCTTATTCATTTATTATTTTTGGTGCCAAGGAGTGAACTCATAGCTTCCAGCTTGCTAGGCAAGTGCTCTATTGTTGAGCCAAATCCCCAGCCCCAAATTTAAGACATTTTGGATAACACTGTTGTGAGACTTTGAATCTTGTTTAGATCTTTTGCTTTAGTTCCCTTTCTCCAGCCTTGCTCTAGTAGAAAATGAAGACTGCATTAATATCAAATGAAAGAGCAGTCCCTGTTCCTTACTGAGTCTCCAATTATGAATGAACAAGGAGTCTTCATTACTCTAGGCATGAGCTGGAGATTTATCTCCCAGGATTCCACTCTTGGCTGCCTGTCTGAGAGGGAGAGAAATGCCTGGCACCCATCACACATTTGGCCATCACTGGCACTGCAGTGGGAAGGGAAGGAGGGTCTATTTGTAGCTAGATGATGGTAACAGTTCTAGTTTGCATGCTCTGGCTCCATCCCTGAATGTAGGGAGAAGGCTACTTTCTTCTTGCTGAGTGGGACAGCAGTCTCCTAGTCAATGTCATAGTCAGTGACCATGGTAATGAAGGCTAATGGCTAATCCCTTGCAGGGGTCAAAGTCTGGGGCCTACCTGATTGCTTTCTGCCACCTCTTTAAAGGACAGTATAAAGAATCTTCTCATAGCCTGATGGATTTGGAAGTGTAGGCTTCTTCTTCCCCAGGATTTTGCTGGTCTGGGTGGAGATATTTTTTTTTTCTTTTGTATGGTTGGATGAAAATGGTAATAGTCTAATGTTTTGCATGTTGATTTTTTCCTTGTCATTTTGCTAAAAAGTAAAACATTGCTTCTCTCTCTCTCTCTCTCTCTCTCTCTCTCTCTCTCTCTCTCTCTCTCTCTCTCTGTGTTTGTGTGTACAACTCTTGCAATTTTCATGTTTCCAATCAATTTATGTTCAAGATTGGCTTCTCATGAGCAAAAGAGAAAACTCACTAATGTGGCATTATTTGGCTCTCGAGTTTCCTTGGCAATCTGCGTTCTTCTTTCCATCTTTCATGGTGTTCTTATCCAATTATAAAAATGTAACCTCCATGCTCTCTGTTTGCTTGTTTGTTTGTTTCCTTAAGAAAACAAATAAAAGAAAGGCTTACTCCATTTTCCTGGAAGTGGGTGTTCCTTTGAAGTGCTTTCGAAGTTATTCTGATGGATCCATTTTTTTTTGTTTCCAAATGCTCAAGTTACTAATTACGTTAGAGCCATAAAGATGTAAGAAGAGATGCTCCACTAAGTTCAATCCCTGGAACTTGGGTAAAAATACATGAAAATGTATCTGAGAGAAAAATGTGTGTCTTCGGGAATAGGGAAAAATAATTGCTAAATGAAAGAATCTGTGGATGAATTATCAACTTGCTTTTTATGTGTAAGATATTTTAGATCCTGAGAAGAACACAGCTCTATGTTATGTGCAGGCAGATGGAGTAAGCTGCATAAGGGTCATTATCAGGGTAAAGTAAAAGACTCACGTAGGCAAAGCAGAGAGGATGGAGGGCAGCTCTCTAGAAGGCAATCAATGCTTGTTCACATTTGTCAGGCCAGGTGTGGACTACAGCACATTCGCAGCTCATGTGACTTTCTGGGAGCTTAGCAGAGGGACAGAGAGGAGCTCAGCTTCCGGGAAGCAATCAGCTTCATATTTTCAAAAGAAAAAAAGAAGGTCTACGCGGAAAGGTTAGGTAACATTCTGAGATAAGTGTTCTCACATTGCACATTTCTTTACCACTTTAGATAGCGCTTGATATGAAAGCTTAACCCTATAAATGAACTGAGGTAATTATGATTCTGGTTCTAGAAGCCGAGCAAAAGTATTGTTATTTGCATATAAGCTTCTATAGATTGTAAGATCAAATGCCTTTCTATCTCAGAACTTAACTCTCTTCCTCTAAGTACTAATCAAAATACCCTTATGTTTTTTTGAGAAAGTGTGTGTGTGTGTGTGTGTGTGTGTGTGTGTGTGTGTGAGAGAGAGAGAGAGAGAGAGAGAGAGAGAGAGAGAGAGAGAGAGAGAGAGAAACAGAGACTGGTAGCAATAGGACCAAATATCAGTCCTACGCACTGCATGACACAAAAACAAAATAATTACAATGTATTAACAAAGAATAGAAATTAGCACAGTTGACCCCTAAACCGGCATTAACTCTACCCGTAAACATAAGATAAAGATGACTTTGTCTTCCAGGCTGCGGTAGTGCATAAATAACAGCCACCTAGTTAGTTGTGGAAAGGCCTCAAAGTAGAAATACAAAAAGCCTTTGGCAGAAAGAATCACAGTGAATGAACTCCCGCTACTTTGTTTCTGGACTAGAGGATGCCAGAGGCTTAGTTGGTAAAGCAACAAGAACCCCAACTGAAGGCAGCAGGAAGCCTGCTGCGAAGGGTCTTGACAGAAGAGAGGCAAAGAGTGGTTCAGGCAAATCCTTGCGAGGGCTCTGCTCATCAGAGGCGCCTGAAAGAGCCATCTTCTAGCTGAATTACCAACCCTGAGGGCGCTGCAGCTTTCCTTCTGTGCTTCATAGGACGGGATAGACTCCCAGAGCTACGCCCATAATGAATACTCATGGGATGAACTTAAAAAAGAAAGGATTCCTGGGCTTTGTGGGTTTCATCCTGAAACAGTTTATCTGTGGGAGGAAAAGCTTTTCCGTGAGTTTCTAGTGCTGCAAAAGAAATGCAGTGAAGTTCTAATGAAATGAGTCTACATTACAGTTAAATTTATATCCATTAGAAACTTATAATTAAACAACTGGAAAAAAGATAGCACATTGCAAATAGGTACACTGAGCCAAGGCTAGTGCCCCTTATTTCATGACTCTCACATTAATTTTTCCTGTATGGAAAATTAGGCTGAAACTGCCAAAATGAAACTTCTAAGAATTAGGAATTTTATAGCAGAATTTTATCCGTCTTATAAAATTTGTAGTTACTACAAGTTGAAGTCAAGGGTCCAATAATATTTAATAATTTGCACTAATAAAGGTATACTCATCTGTGAGATTTAAGATTTGCAAAGGTTATTCAGTTTTAAAGTTTTATATGTAGTTATGTATTTTAAAATTCTATTAACAGTGGAAATAATTTTAACATTTTATCTTGGTATTAT
>NW_004524594.1:7394477-7428651 GCF_000260255.1 Octodon degus
TAATTTTTAGACAAATGACAGAGGCAATACATTTTATCTTCATTTTACTAGGTATTTCAGAAGATTTACATCTCAAAAAATGGCTATTGCATGTCTTCAAAATATTTCTTGCATAATAAAGGCAATAGTTTATGACAAAAAGATTCATTCACAATATTTTTTCCACATTAGAAGAAAACAGAGTAGGATTGAGCTTTCTTGAGTTGGTCAGTAAGTTGAAAGCTCCTTAGAGTACTAAACAAAATATTCATTTTTCCAGCAAAGGTACTCATAATATGAAAGTGAATAAATAAACAAGGCACAACAAAGATATCGGTTTTTTTGTTTGTTTTTTTAATCTTTTATTTAATTGGTACAGTGTCTCCCTATGCACCTCAGACTCGTAGTGATCCTCCTGCCTCAGCCTCCCCAGCACTGGGATTATAGGCATGCACCACCACACCTGGTTTCGGTACAGCCTCAGCTCGTCCAGAATTCTGGGGCCAGCAAGGCTGCATTACCTGGGATTGAACCTGGCTCCTTGTACTTGCAAGGCAGGCACTTAGACTGCAGAGCCACCTCCCCAGCCCAAAAGAGCTACTGTTATTTCCATGGTCTGGAACGTGGCTTCACCATTATTCTCACTGCATAACACGAGATTTAGCAACTTGTTCTCACATGATCTAGTTGGGGGCTGAGAGGTGATAGAGAAGCAGTTTAGAACACATAATCATTGCATCTGCTTGTGTATTCCAGCTCATCAACTGTCATTTCTGAAGTTTCATATTGTATCCACAGGACTTTGAGGAAATAAAGGCAGTGCATGCTTGCAAAGGCCCCTATTCTGGCTGTCCTACAAGGTGACTTGTTTGTAGTCTGGATCGCACAAATCCATATTCTCTCAACTTTTTCTTGTCCAGGGACGAATGTGCTCAGTAACATGAGAATTCCTCATGCATGATTTCCCATACTTTACCTCTTTAAGCCTCACATCCATGTTGCAAATTACAATGAAATATTGCTGCAGTAAAGCAAAATGTTCCACAGCACGCATTTACTGTTCAAGAAACCAAAACATAAAGCAGATATTTCAAGGCTGTAAAACAATTTGCGACAAGCATTCTATTCAGCTGAGTGGTGTGCATCTATTACAGAGAGCAACTCTTAAACTGAGCGCCTCGCACGGAGAAGGCTTGGCTATAATAAATTGTTCATCCAATATATGTTTATTTCACACACTTGGACATAACAAGGTGGAACCAATTGTGTCCCGGAAAACCAGCTGGCTCGGGGTGGGGGGGAGTACAGTCTTAATTTATAGTGTTTGCCCGTTTCTGTGGTATATATGGTATCACTGAACAGATCTGAGAAGAGAAATACCATCTACTGTCTCCCTCGCTGGTTCTAGTTGGCATTATGTGCCTACTGTTAAGACAGTGTGGCCTGACTGCTTGAGATTTGGCAAAAGAAAATAATATTACATAACTTTCTATCACCTAATTAGGTGGATTCACTTTGATGAAAACTGAAGATGAATGTTTGCTTCCAACAATACCAAACTTTTGCTTCTTTAAGGTAGGTTCCCTGCAGGTAGAAAAGTTATAAGAATGCCTCCCCAGGAGTTCCCATGCTTTTGATAGGAAATAAAAACGAAGGAAGGCCTTAAGGATTTTCCTGAAGCTAAAAAAGAAATCTCTTTAGCAGAGGCCACCTACTTTGAGACCTGGGAGCTATTAGCCAAGCCATGAGCAATTCTTATTCTTAGCCATTGCAAGCTCAAAACCTGAATGGAGGGGGGGCCTTAGGCAAAGCACTCTTTTAGTAACATGGTATATTAAGTCTTAGAATTTATAAAATCCTTCCAATCCCCCATGATGTTGAACTACTTTTGAAGTTAAGAAATTTAGTGCACACGAGAACTAATAAAATCTTGAGGTTAGTTTAGCTGCATCTGAAGCAGCCATTCACTATAGATCTTCTTTTGACCACATATTTAACTGTATATGTCCAGGTGTATTGTTTTATACATGGTTTTTAATTCATATCTTTCATTCTTTGTGATCAAAGTAGAAATTGCTTCATTTAATGAAGGTTGGAAATGGCATCCCAAAGGTTATTAAAATCTTTTAATAGCAACAGTAATCATTTGCTTTCCTGGTACCATGTCCTAGCCATTACACATTTACCAACTTAAATTCCTTAAATTTATTTCTATTTAACAGATGTGGTAAATGAATATTTGATTGAGCCATTGTAGCCGAAGCCCAAAGCTAATAAACCATGTGGAATGAACTAGATTTCAAGTCAGTTTTTGCTCAAAATTCATTGCTTTGCCTGTGCTGACTAATTCAACCATTCTAAAAATAGTTAATGAGCACCCACTATAAGTCAAGAATTCTACTTTGCTTTGGAGAGAGAGCAGAGATCAACACAAACACAAATTCCAGTCCCACAGACCCATGTTTTCATAGACATAGATGATCAACAACTAAATTAAGTAAGATAATAACAAATAAATGTGTTATGTTCAACATTGTAAATTCTACAAAAAATATAATCTAGGCAAGGGATCCTGAAAACTGGTATTAGGATGGATGGCAATTCTTAACTGAGAGACCAGGAATGTCTACCTAGTAAGATATGACTGAGAAAGCCTGGAAGGAGGGAAAAAGCTGACCCACAAATATATCTGGTACAGAACCTTGTCACGTCAAGAAAACAAAGGAAAGTGCTATAAAGTGAGAGTCTGATTTACGCATTTGAGAACAACAAAAGTTTGTGAAATAGCTGGTGCTAGAGTTTGGAATTGTGAGAGAGATGTATAAACCTTTGGCTTCTGGAATGATTCTATAGTAAAGAAATGTAGGGTGGAAAAAGGAAGAACAACTAGAAGATTATAACAATAGTCCAAGTGAAATGCAAAAATCCCTACACCAAAGCAGGACAGATATAAGTTGTCAGAACTGATTTGACTTTGATATATTTTGAGTGGGAATGTAACTCATAAGGTAATTACAAGTAGAGTGTGAGAGAGATCAAGAATAGCTTTAAGTTTTTTTTATCTGAGTACAATGCAAGTATTGAGTTTACTGAGATGAAGAGCCTTATGGAAGGAGGTATTCGGGGTAGAAAATAAGGTGTTTGCTGAATGAGTTAAATCTAAGATGGATGAGAAGGGAAGAAAACAATTTTTTCTACTTCAAAGTATAATTATAAATTTGAAGAAGGTAATCGCTATGAAATTACCAGGTAAAGGGTTCTTACTTTTGAGCTTATCTGCTTCCTGTTTTCAGTAGAGAAATCTAATTGTGTCTACGTTGTGATTGCTATTGAGCCCCCACCATAAGTCTATAGACTCATCTGACTGAGTGTTGTAGACTTCACAGCTTATTTTGTATCCCAAGGGGGCCCAGTCTTAAATCCATTATAAATTCAAAAGAGGATAGATGCAAAGTTTCTTGAGATAAACAGAAGAGTTATAAGAGATGAAGAGGGTAGTTTGAAGGTTATTTTGCTTGGAAGTCTCTTTTAAATGTCTCTAGAAGTGTAAAAATTAAAACCTGAACAATCAGGCTGGCTGAAACAGCAATTAGCTGTGGATCTGAACGACACTACTCTCAGTGGCAGGGGAAGATCCTAGAGTCCGTTTTGTGTAAGGAAGGGTTGTTCTTCCTACTTCCGATGAGAGTATTACCTGGCCAACAAGAGTCTTCAAGATCCATTAGCCAAAGACTGAGCAGAATTCTGGGAACACTGATTGCAGGTTGGGAGTGGTACAGGTTACACAGAAGAAATCAGAATGGTCATTTCCTCAGCAATGCGAGGCATACCTGAAGTTCCCAGCAGTAGCAGTGGACATGTTCATGGAGATGGACACAAAACAACGATATGTGTTTGAGATGAGAGAAGACTCTAAAATTTTGAGACAGTATTTAACTGCTGCAAAATATCACACTCTACTGCGTAAATATTCACAATGATAAGTAGTCCATGTAATAACTTTTAGAAAGCATTATGTTAATAAGCATCTCCTGTAGCTTTTGATAATGACTTTATTTATGATGTCAGGATGGAGAGGCTGCGAGTGATTCTTGTTGCCCACACTGCATCAACAATCTTCAAATTATCCTGGTTTCCCATGGGGTGACCTTCCCGTCTGAAGTTTTTCAGCATTATGGGCGTCCTGCAAATTCAATTCCAGTGCTGCTTATCTATCCTAAGCCTGTACCTTGTGTACCATTTATACCTTTTGTGTGCTCTAAGGCTTTAGTCAGTTGTCTTTGACTCTTTAAAATGCTACTGTGAATGTATCTACACTTAAAATTGATCCAGGGGCTGGGGAGATGGCTCAGTGGAATAAGCGTTTCCCTGGCAAGTACAAGGGCCTGAGTTCAATCCCCGGTTCCACAAAAAAAAAAAAAAAAAAAAAAAAAAAGATCCAAATATGGTATGGATCTCCCAGATCTAATTTAAATTGCATTTCCCTCTAAAAGAGTTACTGTACTTAGCTAAGGACAGTTCCTTACCCCCAAAGCTGTAGCACCTTGATCTCGTGTAATGTGTCCCACTTCAAGGGTTCCATGAATCCTTCCCATTTAGTGAGTGGATCTGTATTTCGACAGCTGGCTGATCACCTAGGAGTCCACATGGAGATATACCTCCCAGGCTCCACTCACATAACTCATGATCAGCAAAGTTTCAGCACTCAAGTTTTCTGCTTTATCTCTAGGCAAGACCCCATGAATAGAATCTACTTGGTTGTCCAAAGGGGAAAAGTCAGGTGTTTTGTTTTGTTTTCCATTCTTCTGAGCCCTAGTGAATGAGAACATAAGCATGTGCCATTCACACTCACATCTAAATTTATGTGCATCCATCACTCTCTTGTAATTACTTTCTTGCTACTTCTGCTAACAAAGTTCAGCCTCTTCCTCAAATCCTAGGATGAATAATATCTTTGTGTGTGATTTTCTGAATTCCCTCTACTGAATAGGAGCCCTTTTTCTTTTCATTGTAATTTGGTGGATTTATCATGTAGCTTTTGAAAAGTACTACTCGCATGTATTTATTTGTAGTTCCTCCCCACCCTACTTGTAGGTGAGTTCTTCCGGGGAGGTTGGAACAGGGTACATCATTTACTTCCTGGGAGTCTGACACTCCCTGGGGAAGTAGAAAAATGAGGGTCATCAGCTAGGTGAATGAAGTCTTCTGGGGAAAGTCTTAAGAAACACTTTTCAGTACAAAAATGGTGTTAATTATAAACTAGATTCAAAATCATGTCAGCATCACAAATACTTTGTGGTTATAGATTTGATGGTCAGATATTCTAGGATACATGACCAGAGTAAAGCAGGCAAGAGAGAAAGACTGGGAGTTATGTCTTTGCTATTAAAGCTTTTGTAACTTGATTCGTTTTATTTTTCAGCTCTTTGGAAAGGTTGAGGTGTTGGAATTTACTCTCCCAGTTTGCCTTAGGTGCTGAGGAAAAGTTTGTGAGCTAAAGAGTATATACTCCTCATCATGAGCAATTAGAGTGTGGCCTGTAATTAAACCTACAACTGATCTTGTTAATTGGCTAGAGTAAGATTGGACAGAGCTAGAGCCATGCAACCCAAGGTTTTGCTAGCATGCTTTTAAAAATAAAACTGTTGTTTGTAAAGTGAACTATGTCTAAATGCTAACACAAACATTTTAGTCTTCACATTTATCATAAAGGAGCATTTTATTTCAAGTATAGTGTAGGATATTTGTTTCAGGTCATATTCCTGATCATTTGAGAAAAAATATACCATTTAATAAAATCAGTAAGCCCCCAAACTACTTCCCTTCATGTCTTACAAACTGAGGATTCATAGATATATCCAATATATTATATATGATATTATATGATATCTGATATATATGATTTTATATATATGCATATGTATTTAAATTCATATACTTGTATAGTACTGGAGTTTGATGTTTTACTGTGTGAACATTTTGTAAGAAAAAATAACCCAATGCATTATAGAAGCAAAATAAATTAATGGAAGAGATTTCCTAAATCAAACATGCATTTTCTAGGCTAATGAAAGCAGACACAAGGTATATATATATATATATATATATATATATATATGTAATTTCAGTGTCTTCCTCCTGTCTACATACCAATATGAACACAAATTTAGTGGCCATTAGTTTGGAACTAAAGATAGAGACAGAGACTTCTCCATGTGATAGAACTGCTCCATGTGTCATTCTTTGCTACAATTCTCCACTCTGTATTCATCAGTATTCTTTCAGACTGGAGCTTTTCTTCTCAAAATACTTCCATAAGGTTTGAAATCTACCCAAAAGACCTCCCCACCAAAAAATTACAAACTTCGTAACAGCAAGAACTCCCCATCAAAAATCCTGAACCTCACTATGACCTAGAAGTAGTCAAAATGTGGCCATAACCTGGTACAATATCTTGACCACTATGGTGTTCAGAATGGAAAGAGCAAAAGGAAAAAAGGTACAGGGAACATCATGGACTGAACCTTGTGCCTGCTTCATTTAGTCTAGAAAATGCTTGTTTGATTTAGGAAATCTCTTCTTTCTAGTAATTTATTTTGCTTTTATAATGCATTACTTTTTATTTTTAAAATTTTTATTATGTTTTGTTTTTTTGTGGGGTTTTTTCCCCTTTGGCAGAATTGGCGATTGAACTCAGGCTCTTGTGCTTGCCAAGCAGGAGCTTATTCTACTGAGCTATCTCCCTGGCCTCTCATTTTTTGTTTTTAATTTTTGTTTTGTTTTGTTTTTGTGTAGGGTCTCCCTATGCAGTTCAGACTCGTAGTGATGCTCTTGTTTTCAGCCTCCCCAGCAACTACATGCATGCACCACCACTTCTGGGCTCCATTGCCGGCTCAATGTGCCCTTGGGGCAGAGCCGGTGTGGCATGCAGGACTGGGGATCCAACCCCAGCCCCTGCTCTTCCCTAAGCAAGCACTTAGTCCACTGAGCTATCTTGCCAGCCCTGTAATGCGCTGTTCTCTTCTTACAACATGCTCACATAGCAAAACATATCCAAACCAAGCAATGTGCAAGGAGCAGCATAAAATGTGAAACGTCCTCTTAACTTCCTACCACCTTTTGTCCTTATTGGAAGAGTTGTCACCCCAGCTTAGAAATGCAACCAGCTTGAACTGTGATGTAAATCAAGAATTGTGACTGCAAAATCCATGGTAGGGGTGTGTGTGTGTGTGTGTGTGTGTGTGTGTGTGTGTGTGTCTTTCTCTTCAAGTTCTACAGATGAAAATGACTTCCTGTTTCTTGCGGTGTTCTAGGGATTCTCTCTAATCACTCAGTCTTTTGCTCACTTCTATGTGCACACTATCACTTCTTGAATAATAAATGTGGGTGAAAATTAGAAAAATAAGGGACTTAAGGAAAAGAAAATGGACAAAAATATCCAATAAAAAGGAGCTGAGTAGGCTTGGCGAAGATAAAAGAATTGAAATTCAATTAAGGAGGAAAGAGCTGGGTTTGTATTATAACTCCCACTGTAAGCTATGCGCTTTTCAGTTCTGTATAATGCTTCTTAACTTTAATGAGCCTGTTTATTTGCTATGTTTCCCTGAAGGCTTTCATTACTAAAGTACCTCCATTGCTCAGACCTTCCAAAGTCATAGCCCGCTGGAGAGAGAAACAAGCACTTGCTACATACCACCGACGATCCTGAGGATTAGGTTCAAAGATAACTGAAATGAAATCCCAGGTTTTCATCAGTGACCACCAAGGGAATGAAAACTCCATGCTACTTACATATCTTTAAAGTTTTATAGCAGCCCTTTCTGATTAAGTATTCACTCTGTATAACTTCTTAAATTGCAGTCCCTCCCAGCATATTTTTCTCCTTCACTATGCACAGTTGAGTAAATTTTGGTAGAGTACTTGCCACTTCAGTGCAGTTTTGTTCTTTGTGGTTTCAGCTTCCAATAATTAAAGACTATCTAAAAATATCTAGTAGGAAATTACAGAAATAAGCAATCCATGAGTTTCATGTAGCACATCATCCTGGACAGCATGATGAAAACACATGAGGTCCAACTCTACCCTGCCTTGGACATAACTCATCTCTTTGTTCAATAGATCAATTCATTAGTTGCTTAATAGATAAGCCAGTTGTCTGATTAACTGTCACACTATTTCAGTGCCCCTGTTTGCATGGTCTTTGTTTTACTTAAAGAAGAAGCCATAATATTTTTCTGTTACATGTAAATGTAAAAATGTAATAGGATAGTGAAAGAGGGAGAAGGTAAGAGAGACAGAGACAGAGACAGAGAGACTCAGAGAGACAGAGGGAGAACCAGAACAACATTCATGTGACTTTAAATATTACATTATTATACCTGTTCTATTCTGGTGTTGTTTTCTGGTGTTGTTATTAGTCTGTTGTCATTTCAGTTTTATAAATTAAATTTAGCCTGGATACATATGCTCAAAAATTCAGTGTGTGTAGATTGTGGCGTTAGCCCTGGTATCAGACTTCGACAGAGGGTTTTGAAGTGTAACTCTTGAGGAGACAGAGCACCTCTATGACACATATGTACAAGAATGAGTGGGACCAGAATAGAGCCTACATGGGAAAGGTCAAAGAACTATCTTATTAATCTACTTCTTTCTTAGCATCAGCAAATTTGTAGAAACCTTGATTGAGTTCCTGATATCATGTAGTATTTTCTGGACCTGTCTGCATTCTTCAGTATTTAAGGGAATCTTGGGGATGACTCAATAGTATTTCTCCAGCCTTAAAAAAAAATCACGTGAAACATCTCACATCTTAGCTTCCTCCAGAGATTTCAAAATAAATATTTCGTTTTGAATTCACTCTCCAATATGTAGCTGGACTTTCAGTTAGCTCAAATCTCTTTAACAAATATTTAATGATTGACAAAAGGTGGTAGTGACAGGAAAGTAATTCCAATCAGTTGTTCTTAAGTGAAGATTTAGTAGTGCTACATAACTACTATGTAACCTTGGCCAAGTACGATGGCTGCTCTGAAACTATTTTCTCTTTCACAAAATGGTGTTAATAAATGTATGTTATGGATATTAACAGGTATTTGATTAGAGGCTTCATTGACAAGCTTATGTAAAATACTGGTTAGGAAATACAATGATAAAATCTAAAACTCTACATCTACTTATAAGATTACTATAGGGTCCCTTAAACTTAAAGAAAGAAATCATATGCTTGGGGCAAATGTTTCATGTGCATGACAAAATTAGGAAAAATAGACAGATGTGGGTACATGACTCAATAATAATTAAATTATTTTACATCTGGAATAGTACTTTCAGAGTGTTAGTCCAAATGAAAGTTTTCTAAATGTACATTACCAGTGCTCTTTTATTATAATCTTAGCATTATGTAAACTGTTATGCATTAGAGTAAGGTGACATAGAATGGAAGAGAGTGCAGAGCCCTTCCAAACCCACTCCAAAAGCTAAAACCTTCATGAAATATTTGAGGAAACATTATAAAATCATGTTCCCCATATTAAGGAATTTGCCTTTCATTTTGCAGCCTCCTGACTGTCACAATTTTGAACTGTCACACATTGAGATTGCCAGGATGATGTCTTGATGAGTTTCAAACTTGCTTCCGCCCCAAGCGGATACACTCTTTGCAAGGGTACTACTTTGCTGTCCTCCAGCTCTGGGGCAGCTTAAGCGAATACATGCTTCTCCACACTGGGCACATCTCCTGGGATTTCATGGTTACTGGTCTCCGCCAACACTTGACACACATTAACAGTTCAATCGGCTTCATCCCCACTTTTAAATGTGATAGGAGTCTAGAAAAGAGCATCAGATAGGTGAAAGATATCCCAGCTCATTTCATAGAGAGGCAAAAGCTGCGTCCTCCTCACAGCTGAGTGAGCATCAGACAGTAAGAACAGGGAGGAGAAAGGCTGGATGCTGGCTTATTATTCTCCATAAGAAATGCAGTAAGTGTTGTTCTTTTAAAGAGTTTACATTACATTTTTATATCATTATTTTCTCACTTGGAAAAATTACATATAAATGTGGAATTTCTTCTGAATATTTCTATTTCAAGATGCACAGGAAGTGAGTCTCCAGGGAAAATGCCTGCATGGGGTGTGAAGGTGTAAATATGTTCTCATATCATAAAAATAGCTCTCTACTACAAAATGAAAGAGGATGAAATTGAGAGACACACTCGGGGATGTTAAAATGCCTTTGGTGGTTGTACTCTGGGTCTAGTCTAGAATCTGAAAAGCAAATGGCAAAGAAATGTAATTCCATCTCCAATTCAATTCCATTGAGTTGTGCCAAAGACAGTAACGTGTCTCAACTTTGAAGGCACAATCCCAGCTCTGGTTGAGAGTTGCGTGAATTCAAAAATATATTTAACCTCTCTGAGACTCAATTGTGTGAATTAGCAAATGGTAGTCATGAAAAAACACACTTACTGCAAACTATGTCAGTGCTTCCAGCAGAGCAGTCCCATGGTGAATATTCAGGAGTGGCCTCAGTGGTAGGAGCGTGAACACAACTAGAAGAAGGAGAAAGAGAGAGAGACAGAGAGAGAAACAGAGACAGAGACAGAGACAGAGACAGAGACAGAGACAGAGACAGAGACAGAGAGAGACAGAGACAGAGGCAGCGAGAGACAGAGAGAGAGACTAAGAGAGAAGGTGGGAGAAAAGGAGGGAGAGGAAGAGAGGGAGAGTGAAGGAGGGAGAGAGAAAGGGAGAGGAGAAAGAGAGAAAGTGACAGACAAAGACAGAGAGACCAAGAGGAAGGGAGTGAATAATGAAAAAGAGAAAAAAGAAGAGGGAAAAAGAAGCCATAAAACACATATTAAGTCTTCAAGTTCTGTGCTACCATGTATTTTCATTTTTTTAGTGCTAGAAAATAACTTCTGTATTTTTAACCTAAGTTCTTTTTATTTTCTTTTTTCTTGTGATACCAAGGAGCAAGCTCAGGACCTTGTGCTTGCCAGGCAGGTACTTATGCCAGTGAGCTATATCCCTTGACCTAACCTAAATTCTTGTGCTTGACCTGTTTTGAAAAAAAATGTTCTTGGGAGATTTCACAAAGAGTTTTCCCCCGTGTGTGAGGATACTCACAATAGATTGAAAACAAGCTGTGCATTCGTGGTGCATGCCTGTGATCCCAGTACTCTAGGAGATGATAAAGAAGGGTGACAAGGTCCAGCCCATTCTGGGCAATTTACAGACCTGAGATCAAAAACAGAAGAAGGCTGGAGATGTATCTCAGTGTTCTATTTCCACAACAAGAAATGAGTTAATCAGAAAAAAATTTACAAAGCCATCTTCTTGAGGTTAAAAATAACAACAAAAATGAAATTAATATTTCATTCACAGGATTGTATGAAATTAATCGTGCTAGGATTGAGAAAACATTATTTATTATTTTGAACTTTATATTATGAAAAAAGTAAAATAAAATTTCATAACAAAATAATAGGATAATTACAAAGTTAATAATTTACATGTAGTTATATCTAAATAGTTGCTCAGGGTACAAGATGGAAAAAAATCTCAAATTGACATTAGCACAAAGCTCTCTTTTGAATGAACTGAGAGACACTTAGAGTCTAACTTGCATTTTCCCCTTTCTTTTCATTTCCTTTCCCCTTTTACCCATCCTAGTTCCTTTTTCCTTTTGAATAATTACTTCCCATTTCACAATATCTATTTTATATTTTAGAACTTAATTACTCTTTAATTTCTCACACCAGAGGGAATAATACAATGTTAACACATGTGAATCTGATTTATTTCTCTAATGAATATGGTCTCAAGTTGCAGCCATTTCTTGCATATACTCAAGTTTATCCTCCCTTATTGATGAATAATACTTTGTGTAAAAGGACCATATACTTTTATCCACTTCTTGACTGATAGGCATATGGGCTGTTTCCCCGATTTAGCTGACAAATTACTCTGCTATAAACATGGGTATGGATATATTGCTGTGGTATTTCTTCTGCCAAGATACCCAGAAGGAAAATAGCTGGGCAAACATGACCAATAGTTCTAAGTCTTTGAGAAATCTCCACACTGATTTTCACAGTGGTTGCATTATTCTACACACCCACCAACAATGGAAAAGGGTTCGATTTTCCCCAGAGTTCCTCTAGTATTTGCTATTGGTTGGTTCCTTGATGATCGCCATTCTTCCTGGGTGAGATGGATTCTCAACTTTGTTTTAATTTGCATACCCTGAATGGCTGGTGATAGTGAATATTTTTTCTATATGTATTCGTCATTTGCATTTCTTTATCTGGGAAGTGTATAGTCATTTCAAATGCCAACTTTTTGATTGACTCTTTGAATTTGGCAGTCTAATTTTTTTCAATTCTTGATATGTTCTAAAAAGAAATCCTCTGTCTAAGGGACAATTGGCTAAACTTATTTCCACTCTGCAGATTGTCTTTTTACATTGCTGGTGATTTCTTTTACTGTCCCAAAGATTTTAATAAGATGAGATCCTAGTTATGGATTCTTTGAAGTATTTTCCATGCAGTTGATATTTTTCTTGAGCCTTCTACCTATATCTAAGTCCTCAAAAATTTTACCTACTATCTTTCCCAGTACATGTAGTGTTTCTCTTTTAATATATATTTGATCCATTTGAACTTTATCCTAGTGCATAGTGATAAACCTGGGTTTAATTTTAGTCTTCAGCATATAAAATACAGTTTTTCCTGCACCAGTTATTAAAAAGGCTATTATTTCTTCTAGTCAATGTGTTTGGACCCTTTGTCAAAGATAAGGTGGATGAGGATGTTTTGTAGTTGTACCTGTATCTTCTGATACATTCCACTGGCCTTCAGGGCTGCTTTTTGTTGTTGTTCTTGACAGTACCATGATGATTTTATCAAAGAAGCTTTGCAGAACAATTTCAAGTCAGGGATAGTGAGGCCTCCTTCTTTGCCTTTGTTGCCTAGGACAGCCTTTGCTAGGTCCCTTCTGGTTTCAGATGAAGTTTAGAAAAGTTTTCTCTAGTTCTTTGGGGCACATTAATGCTATTCTCCTTGGAACTGCATTAAGTATGTATAATAGTTTTGTGAGTATGGCCGTGTTCATTATAATGATCCTTCCTATCCATAAGTAAGAGATATCTTTCCATTTTCTGATATCCCCTTTAGTTTTTTTCATGTACTACTGTAATTTTCAATATGAAAACTTCATTTCCTTTTGACATTGTTTACTAAGTATTTCATTTTTGCGGGAATGATACTATGAAGAGTGTGATTTCCCTATTTTCTCACTTGTGCGTTCATTGTTTTTGTACAAAAATGCTATTGATCTTTGAGCTTTGACTTTGTTTTCATATTAATTTTATTGAGAAAGAAATAGCAATGAGATAGTTTCAAGACAGGTTAGTAGGACAGTTGCAATGATTAGTACCTTGCATATTGTTGCCTTCATAGTAGTTATTCATAGTACAAGATGCAGACATGATTTCTTGTCTACACACTATTCAAAATTTTCTCCTCATTGAACTAAGAGAAATTAGCTGCATATCTATGCTATTTTGTGTATATACAGATATATACACATATACATATATATTTTTTTCACTAGAAAATGGTCCTTCATTTATATCCCCCCTTTTTGTTTACTTTTGTCAGAGATGGGTATTCCATGTGCTTTGACTTTGTATTCTGCTACAGTACTGAATTTAGTAACTAAATCTACAAATCTCTTGGTAGAGATTTTGGTATCTTATTTGTACAGTATTGTGTTATCTTTAAATAATGATAATTTTATTTCTCCCTTGTTAATTCTTTTGCCCTCTTTTTTTTCTCTTATCTAATTTCTCTGGCTAATGTTTCCAGAACAATGTAGAATAAGACTGGTGACAATGGACATGCTTATCCTGTTCCTGATTTTAGACTAGAAACTCTGAGTTTTTGTCCCTTTAGTGTGATGTTGGCCCTTGGATTTTTACAGATGGCTTTTACCATACTGAGATAAAAATCTTCTACTCTGATTTTCTGTAGGGTTTTTATCATGAATGAGTGTTGGAGTTGGTCAAAAAGTTTTTTTTTTCTGCATATGTTTAGATGATCATGTGATTTTAGTCTGGCTCTGTTGATATAGTGTATTACATGTGTTAATTTGCATATGTTAAACCTTCCTTCTTGGAATGAATCCCCCATGGTTGTGATATATAATAATCTTGTTGATTTGCTGCACTGTGTGCTAGTATCTTATTCAAGAATTTTGCATGTATTTCTATTAGGGAGATTGGCCTTTGGTACTCTTTTTTGTGCTTTACGCTTCTAGGGTTTTGGTATCGGGTTATTGCTTGCCTCTAAAAATGAGTTAGGGAATGAGTTGCTTCAATTTCAGTTTCATTAAAGAGTTTGAGGAGTATTGGCATTAAATCTTCTCTAAATTGTTTGTAGAGGGCTGTGGAAATAGTTCAGTTGCTTAAAACCCTGCCTGGAAACTGCAAAATCCTGTTTGACTCCTGGTTAAAAAAGAAAAAAAGTAGAACTCAGCTGTAAATCCATCAAAATATGTTTTTCTTGTTTTGTTTTGTTTTTCTTCATTGCAAGTTTTTAAATGTGTTGTGCATTTCATTGATTGATATTGTGTTATTCAGAATTTTCTTGTCTTCATAATTCAGCTTTGATAATTAATACACATCTAGAAATCTGTTGGGGTTTTTTTGTTTTTTCCATCCTAGGACAGTAATGATCAATGGAAGTGTCGACAATCTTCTGAATTTCCACAGGATCTGTAATGATTTCACACTTTTTATTTCTCATTGCATCAGATTGAGCCTTTTTTTTCATAAGGTTGGCCAAGATTTTGTCAATTTTATTTGTTTTTTTCAAAGAACCAACTCTTTGATTAATTAGTTCTTTGTACTATATTCTTAGACTTACTACTTTCTGCTCTAATCTTTATAATTTCTTCTCTTCTGTGCTTTGATTTGCTCTTTTTTTCTAGTTACTTGAGGTACATCATTAGCTTCTTTGTGGTCCTTTTATTTTCCTAAAGTGAAAACTTACTGCTGTAAAAGTCCCTCTTAAGACTGTTTTCCTTGTGTCCCACTGGTTTGAGTATGTTTTATCTGCATTTTCATTTACTTGTAAATATTATTTAATATATTCTTTAATTAACTATGACCTATTAGTTATTCATGAAGGTGTTATTTTATTTCCAAGTGTTTATGTAGATTTTTTGTTCCTTTTACCATTAATTTACAATTTTATTGCACTATAGTTAGATAATAAAACTGGGAGAGAAGGCTGGCTAAGTAGCCCTCTCTTAGAGATTAAAGTGCCTGCAAGCAGGCACAGGGGCCAGGGTTCAATCCCAGGGCCTGACGTGCTGGCCCTGTCCCCAGGGCATGCTGAGACTGCAATTAAGACTGGATGTGGTGGCGAATGCCTATAATCCCAGCTCTTGGGAGGCTGTAAACAGGCAGTTCACTATGAGTCTGATCTAGTAGTGAGACGCTGAACACCATGTAGACCCTTCCCTGAAATTAAAAATAAAAGTAAAAAATAAAAAAAACCTGGGATAATTTCAATTCTTTTGCATTTACTTAAACATGCTTTTTTGTTTGTTTTTTTGTGTGCTTGCTTGTTTTTCAGTACCAGGGATTGAAATCAGGACCCTGTGCTTGCCAGGCAGGTGCTTATCCTACTGAGCAATCTCCCCAGCCCATGTTTTAGGGGCTAATATGTGGTCTATTTTAGAGAACATCCCAAGTGCAGCTGAGAAAAACGTATATTCTGATGTTGTTTAGTGAAACACTCTGCAGACATCAACCAAGTCCCTTTATTCTCAGGCTTGGTTCGGTTCTGATATTTCTTTGTTGAATTTTTGTCTGATTGGTCTATTTGTGACAATGCTATATTAAGGTCCCCCATTGCAATTATGTTACTGTTTATTTGATTTGTTATGTCTATCTTATATAGTTGAGCGCTCTCATATCTGGTGCATACATACTTATGATGGTTGCTACCACCTCTCAAAGTTTTCCCCTAACAAGCTTTTGTGATCTTATGTATCTCTTTTGATCTTGGTTTGAAGAACACATTATCCGCAAACAGAAGAGCTACCCCTCAGTTTTTTCTGGGTTCCTATTTCATGGAGTTTGTTCTTCATCTTTTGACTTTCAGCTATGAATTTCCTTTTGAATTAAATGTGTTTTTTGTATGTACTTTATTTTTGGTTCTTCTTTTCTTGATCACTTTTGGAAATTTATTTGTTTTGACAGTTGAATTGAGTACATTTACCCTTGTGGTTATACATGATGTAGTTTCACTTGCTTTTACCATGATATTTTCCTGCTCTTGTTTCCCTGTATTCCTTCTCTGTTTAATTGTTTGCCTTGATTGTTGATTTCCTTCTACTAGTATTCTTGGAATTGTAATCATTTTTATCTCTGTCTGAAATATTTTCATTATTCTTTGTAGGTTTGGCTTGGTGGTTAGGAATTTCTTCAGGTGTTTTCTGTCACGGAAGTATCTTCTTTCTTTATTAACTTTATTTTTACAAGATTAAAAATTAGAATTAGGGCCGGGGAGATGGCTCAGTGGAATATACGCTTCCCTGGCAAGCGCAAGAGCCTGAGTTCAATCCCGGTTCCAAAAAAAAAAAAAAAAAGAATTAAAACAGAAAAATTACAATGATACAGAATTTAGCTTAAAAAAGTAATATGGGGGCCGGGGAGATGGCTCAGTGGAGTAAGTGCTTCCCTGGCAAACACAAGGGCCTGAGTTCAATCTCCAGTTCTGCCAAAAAAATAAATAAGTAAATAAAAGTAATATGAATTTCACAGTACAATTTTGCAAGGCATAGCAGTCTAAGTTGGAGGTTATTTTCTTTCAGAACTTGAAATAGTTCATGCCAACCTCTTTTTGACTTGAAGACTCATGTTGCGAAGTCTGCCATGATTCTTAGGGGCTTTACTTAACTGGAGATCTGTTTCTTTTCATAAGAGCTTTCAATATGCTGTTCTTGTGCTGAATTTGTGGGATCTCAATTATTATATTTCTGGGTATAGATTTATTTTGGATGTAGCTAGTTAAATTTCTATCTGCTTCACTTATCTCTATGTCAGATTCTTTTCCCATGCTTGGGAAAGTTTCAACCATTACTTCTGCAAATAGTTTTCAATAGCCTTTGCATTGCCTCCTGTCTTTTCATTGGCATAATTTATTCTTTTTCCTTTTTTGTATTTATAGTGCAAAGTCTACAGGGTCTCACTACACAGGTCAGACTTGGAGTGATTCTCCCGTTTTCAGTCTCCCAAGCACTGGGATTACAGGCGCACACCATCACGCCCATTCTCAATTGCTGTTTCAGTGTGTCCTGGTGGCAGGGGTGGCATGGTAGACCCAAGGATTGAACCCTTACAGCTGTGTTCTGCCTAAGCAGGCACTTTAATTCACCGAGGTATCTGGCCAGCCCATGTGCCAGTTACTCTTATATTATTTTTCTTTGCATTTTCTTGAAGCTATTGAATTGTTGTTACCCTATCTTTTGCTATTTTCAAGAGATCCTTCATGGTCACTAGCTGAAATACTAACTTTAAGGTGTGAAAATCTGTCTTAATCATGTTATTTTCCTGCTCTTGCTTCCCTATATTCCTGCTCTAATTGCTTGTCTTGCTTGCTGATTTGGCTTTACCAGCTTAAAATGGAATTTAAATTTCTTAGAAATCTGGTTAAATCGATTTTATAATCCTATGTCTTTCCTGTATTGATCATTTACCATTTCTAACTTCTTTCTATCATCTTATATTTTTAGAACTCTATGCTAGATATACTGAGCAATTCCTTTATAAAGCTTGATCTGATCTCCTCTATATCCTCATGGATTTGTTTCTTTTCTTCAGTTGCTATCATTTCAGAAATGTCAAGATTGAGTCATCTACTTTCCTTTATCTTCTTGTCTCCCAGCCTTGTTCTGGGTTGGCTGAAAGTCTGAAGTGGCATTTTGTTCCTGTGTCATGTCATTTTGTATTTCAGAAGTTTTTCTTTTGTTTTCTGTGTTAACTCTAGTACATTTTTGCATTAAGGAGCTTTTTCACTAGTATCAAGGCCTTTCTAGGCAACATTTGTACTTTATGTTGTCTTCTGTGCATAGAAGTTTCTTATTTTGTTTTTTTGTTCCACTATCTTACCTTTACAGTAGATTAAAGGTGAGATGTTGTTATGTGTCTGGGTCGGTTCCTAATCCTTTGGTGCTGGGGTGTGCTGAAGTTATTAACCCAGAACATCCCAATCTTATTATAATATAATTACCCCTGACAAAAGCATCAAGCACATTTTAGAGGCAAACTAGGGTAGCTATTAATTTTGTTTCTTTAACCATATAAACAAAATCTACAGTTATAGAACAGGCCAATCATAAACTGAGAGCTCATATGCCAAGTTATTCCCATTGGTAGATTTATTTTACCTTGTAGTAGATGAAATTAAGAAGGATATTGGATATAACAGAAATATTTTTTTTTATTTTTATCTTAGGGAAGGGTCTGTGGAGTGTTCAGGATCTCACTACTAGATCATACTCATAGTGATCTGCCTGTTTACACCCTCTGAAGAGCTATAATTATGGGCACACACCACCACGCCCAGAGGAAGAGGTTAGCTGTTCTCTTCACTATGCAGCCCTATAGATAGTCTTTTATCTTGTTTCTGGCAGTTTCAGTTAGTGCTCTGTGCACCAAAAAACATAAAGAAAAAAAAGGGGGGGGAGAAGATGGGATAAAAAATGAAAAGAGAACTGGCCTGTCATCAAGGAGGGTGCAGTTGTGTTGGCAGAATGTACTTCTGGGCTGTAGGGTCTTCTACTTGGAGGAAGCCAGAAGAAGCAGGGGACCTTATATCCCAGATTTGTCCTATGTGGCTTGATTTTGCCTCATTATTTTAGTTTATTTCCTCTTTTGTTCTTTTAAGATTCAAAGTATGGCAGGAAGTCATCCTGTGATCCTGCAACCCACAGGAAACAGGGTGGGCTGATTTGTTAAGTCTTTTATCTATGAATTATTTTTTGTATGTCTCTTATATCAGATTGCTTTTAGTTTCAGGGAGTATGTCCCTCCTCTTCCTTCCAATTACCTGTATTTCAGTTGAATTTCTCTGAGTAGCTCTGAACAAGGGTCCACCTCTATTCAGCCATGCCGTCTGCCCAGAGAAAACATTTTAGAGAAAACTAAATTGGTATCTTCTATAGTCTTATCAAATACATTAAACACATTTTAAATGTTCTCTATACCTATAAATCATACATGAACATATATTTGTGTAAAATAGCCTTAAAGGGATAATACGAGCATCTATCATCTAAATCGTTCTGAGCACTGGCTGATCTGTGCTTACACTGAGAATTACTGAGTCAACACTCAGCAGTAATTCTTATTACTGAGGTGAACACTATTTCATCTGCAGATGGGTGTGAAGTCCACAGTTTACTTAGAGCCTGTTTTCACACTCAGAGTTTTCAGCTGAAGCCACAGTAACACAGGAGAAGGACTCCGAAGAGTGCACAATGCTGGACACCAACTCATAGCATCAGAGAGTGCATCTCTGAAGTATCTGTCTTTAGATCCATGCAACCTCTACTTATGAAAGAGTCTTCAACTGATGGAGCACACTTTAGATTGAAGAACAAAGGTGTAATCTAGAACTGCCTAAACTGAAGAAAGTCACATTTTATAAAGAGTCTTTTCTTGGCAATCTTGTCAAAGCATCAGGAAACTTCTCTGTTAAGTATTTGGTGGTAATGCAGTCTTAGTTACTTTTCCCTTTTTGCTAAGACAAAATATCCTGATGCCCAAAGTTAATGAAGGAAAGGCTTACTTAGCTCATGCTTTGTGGAGGTTTCAGTCTGTAATCAGCTGCCCCCAGTGCAGTGTGGCGTGGAACAGGGGCAACAGCCCAAGTCAGCAGAAGACAGCAAATGCAACAAGGGCGTGGGAGAGCAAGCTGCTTTTTCTCTTCCCTTATATTGTACGCAGCTACCATCCTCTGTGACAGGTGTGGCACTCACAATACCTCCTTGCCCTCCTCTTGCACAGGATGAGGATGTTTAGAAAGTGAGGACCTAGTGCCTGCTGAGTTTCTTACTTAAACTTATGAACTTCTAAGTTTGCACAATGCATCAAGCATAGCAGATCTTTACCACCTCCTCCAATAAGTCTTCTAAACAACTATTTAAGAAAAGGAAGTAGCTACCATAAGCAGAGTTCTGACTGTCAATAGTAATATATGAATGATGTATAGTTGTTCCTCACAGAGTCAAATAAGAAGTGATTTTTATATGATATTCTAAACCACAAAATATATGATTTTAACTTGGCTATGATGTGTTGTAAATTGGTTAATGTTACATTGGGAGTTCAATTTTTTTATTTACTTTTTACTTTGTATTTTTATGCTAATGAACTGAAAAGTAAATAAAAAATGGAATTTCATATACATAATTGAGAATGGTCACATCTTTTTAGTTTCTATCAATATAATTATCTTGTAAAATTAACCAGTGTAATAACTGTAGAGTTATTTTTTTTTAATTCATTAAGCTGAAAAGGAAACACTTCTATGAATGAGCATCTACTGACATTCAGAAGATTTTTTCCTTACTAAACATATGGGAAATGTCCATCGAACCATATTAATGTTGTAAAGACCTCTGCAATTATTGCCTATTTTCTACTACTTTTGTTATTTTTCTAGTTAGCTATACAATGTAGTGCTTAATATGCATGACCTTGGTATGATTTAGATTTGAATTGTCTCCCAAAATTCATTTTTAGATCTTGAAAAGCACTTGGTTGTCAGATGATGGGCTATTGTGAAGCGATTGAATCCTGATGGTTCAAATTTTGAACCCTCAATAAGCTATGATTTAACAGCACTATTTAGGGGAGATGGGAACAGGAGGTGGAGCTTAGATGAGATTTGATCAGGGGCATGGTGGTGATCCTGAGAACTGTATCTGCTCCCTAGCCCCTGTCAGGTGACTCTCTTCTTTCTCTTTCCTTCTTCATTGCCATGTTGTGTGACACTTCCTGTACCATGAGATTTCTCCCATGGAGCCAGCCAACAATGAACTGAAACCTCTGAGACCATGGACCAAAATAAATCTTTCTTCGTTTAAATTGTTATCCTCTGGTGTTTATTCACAGCAAATGAAAGCTGTCTAATGCTGACCTCAGTGCTTGGCAACTTGCAAAGCACATTTACAGTGATTAGTGATATCACTGCGGCAGGTGGTACTACCATCCTGGATCTTTATATATGAGAAACTAAGAGTAAGGATTTCCTCCCAGATCTCATGCTAACATAACTTAGTTATTAATATTGTATCTCAGGATCCAGACAGTTATGAGAGATTCACCCCTCCATGAGCAATTACTGTTGCTATTTTAAAATCTTACATTTTCTAGAGAGTGTTGTATTTGTTTTGAGGAAAGTTCTTGCTATGTATATCAAGGCGAGCTTGAATATACTATGTAGCCAAAACTGGCTTTTAACTCACTCTAATCTTCCTGACTCAGCCTCCTGAACAGTAGAATTATAGGCATGCATCACTGTAGAGTTTTATATTTTTCAGGTACCAACAGGTCCCTCAGCAAAATTGGTTCCAGTTGATTTGGAAGCTTATTCTATGTGGAAGAATTTTTTTTTAAGAATGCAGTAGATGGCCAGATAGTTCCTAAAGACCAAATTGTATGGCATGACAAAAGTGTATCCTAATTTATTTAGTGCACTTTGAGTGACTTGAAAAAGGGTTGAAGGCTTTTTATAAGAAGCATGATAGATTATGGGGTACAGTTCTGGCAAAGAGTGGGCACTTACAGAAATGCTCCCTTTTTTGAGGATCGTGTCTATAATCTTAAATAGAAGGATAGAAGAGGGAAAAGTGTATTCTCTTGACTATGTTTTCCCCAGGAAAGCAATCACAGGGCTTCTCCAATCATTCATCTACACCAAAGGCCTTGCTGTTCTTCAAGTGCACCTGGAAAGAGACCTCAGATGCAGAGGGTAGCTCTCTCTCTCTCTCTCTCTCTCTCTCTCTCTCTCTCTCTCTCTCTCTCTCTCTCTCTCTCCACATAAATGCAGCTTACCATGTATTTTCCCCAAACCAGCTTGGTCAGAATTTCATTCTCTAAGTACAAAGTCTTTTAAAAATTAATTTGTACACAAGTAAGGCTTGCTTACAGTTTTCTCTATTCTAAAGTCAAGCACACATTTTCATAAAGTTTGATAAATTTATAATAAAGCTGTAGACTCTCACTGTTTGCAGTTTTGAATATTATCACTATTATCACTATTTCCTCACTTAATGATTTCTCTCTTTCCTTCTTCTTACTAAATGATTACTCCTCTGTTTGGTTCTGAAAGAAAATATTCACTGATTGTCTTTATTATAAGAAATTTTCTGAGAATAAAACAGAGCATTAGAGGAAAGCATCTAAATTTATTTAGCAATGTGCAGATCTGTTCTAATACTTACAAATGGAACAAGATATAAAAGCACAACAGTAACGCTGATGGTTTAGAAAACTAAGTAAGAACCATTGCTGTTACATAAAGAAAAAGAAAGAAATATCTGAAATACCTTTTTCAAACTGAACGAACATACCACTCATGTCAATATGGCACTTAAGTGCAGGTGACCTGGGCTATTTCAAGTTATGATCTGTGCCTTGGAAGACCTACATAGTTATCCCATATTGCTGTCTTTTGAACATAACGATTTCTGAGGTTAACTGAAGTACAAACAAGAGAAAGAATTTATGTGTGTGAGCAGATATGAAGGATACAGGGACCAATTTTGGATCTCCAATAAAACTAGGCAAGATTTCAACCATAATGACATCTTTCCTATGAAATATCTGCTGCCTAATGCAGTGAATGAGGAGCACCATGAATGGATTGTACAGTGCTGGGCCAGAACAGAGACATTTATTCATCCATGGATATATCTGTTCATTTGTCAAGTACTTACTGAAAACCAGTTATGTGTCCAGCATATTTATAGTCCCTGAGGTCTGAGTAGCCAACGAAAGATCTAATGGAGTTTACTTTTGAATAAATGTCATATATATGGGATAAAATAATGAATCACATAGTATTTTGATGGCAATAGTGCTAAACAAAAAGGAGTTCAGAAAGAGTCTTGTCCATGCCCTTGTAGAGAGAATAGAAAAGTGTCAATGAGAAAATGATATTTGAGTAAAGAAAAAGAAAATTTAGTAAACAGATACTCACTAGAGTGTTTAGCCAAGGAGTATCTTAGCAGAGGAAATAAAGATTTCTTGAAAAGTGGTTCCATGTCATAAAAAACATGGAAGAATTCACACAGCAGTGCTGGCAGCAGGACAGAGTACAGTAAGTAATGTAAATGATGCTCCTTGCCCTCATATTGTGCACTTAACAGCTGTCTGTTTCCATCCAAAGTTGACCCACAGAAAATACCAACCCCAAGTTGGAGCCCTTTCTTTATAATTGTTGATTATAGTAATTATACCAGTCATTTCCAAGTTTTCCTATTCTACCTTTCCTTGTAGTTATGCTTTTAGCTGCATTAGGACCATCATTCCCCTAATTTACTACTCATCATAAGATGAAATAAAATATCCTCTTATTTAACCTGCAACAGAGAGAATAGCATAATATTATCATAACACTCTGATTTTATGAGCTGAGTTTCATGCTGAAGTGTTGAAACATAGTGAATGCTGACTAAATATTAGTTATCCACACTACTCTTATTCTCATAATTATGATACATCTCTTTGAGCTTATTACAATGTCAGAAATATGGGCTTTCTTAGCAACCTAAGACTGCAAAGGACATACATTAGAACAGAAAATTCTAGGCTGCAAGTCAAGGGACCTAAATTCCAATGCAGTGGTAATGTATACATCTCTACATTTTGTAGATATCAGGGCTTGTTTACACTTCATGATGTCTATTATGCTATTCCATCAAAATTTTCATAACTGGGTGATCCTATAATAAAGCCACCAGCCAAATGTATTCTCCATTTCTCAAGGAATTTCAGGTCTGACAAAATCACAGTTGTAGCATTTCTGAATTTTTCTGCATATCCCCAGCAAGCTAAGTTGCAAACTAGACAGAAATTGTCAAAAGAAACACAATTACTTGTATGGATCAGGACTAACTTTGTATCTATCAATTAAAACTGAACATAGCAGGGTGATTTATTAGAGTACTATTCTAAGAATAGTATTCATTAGTGATTTGGAGAAATTTGTTTTTATCACAAGCTGCCCATATGAGAGTAAATTTCACTATCTTTTCCCCTATCAAGATTTGTAATCCAGTGGGAATTATTTTGTGGGATCAAGTACATAGAAGACTAATTCAAGTGATGCATAAGGCCATCCCTCAACCGAGTTTTCTAACTCCCTCCATGTCATTAAAATATCCTCAAGTCCTTTTTTTTTGATCAGAGATGGGTGTTCCATTGCTGTTAGAGAAGTTTCATTCAAGAAGTCTTTTTTTTTTTTTCAAGAAGTCTTTAAAGGACTTTTTCATACTTGATGCCAGTCCAAAGATTATAGGTGCTTGAATTCAGCAAAATAACCCAATATACTCAATAGTCTATAATAGGAGTGAGTTATCAGCACAACTGGCTATTGTCAGAAGTTGTTGACTTGAGCCTTTTATAGTTCAGCATATTAATATGTTTTACCTTTTTTTTTTTACCTCGTGGATACACTTTTCTGCTGGATGGTGAAGACCAAGTTAGAGCAAGACCTATATAACTAAAAATGGAACTTTTGCTATCTGACAAGATTAGTCAAATCCCCTTAGGCTTTACCTGAAACAGTCTACAACATCTCGTGGATCTTTAGTCAGTGTCAGCCATCTGAATGAGACACGGCCATTGCTTGACCAATTTGTTCTCTGTGAAAGCCTGAGAGAATTATTTCTCTCTAGCTGACTTTCTTTAGGCACACTATACATCATTGATCACTTTCCTCTGTGGCCCCCATAATCTCCTTGATCAGAAAATTTGGGATACCACTTAGTTACAGGATGACACAGCAGAGGTTCTCATATGTCCTGAGTCCTCACTGAACTTGAAGGGCTAGGCCCAAAATATTTGCTATCTTTTTAGCCTATCTATCTGTCTAATTTTTGGTCTGCAAACTTT
This sequence comes from Octodon degus, assembly GCF_000260255.1. Lineage (NCBI taxonomy): Eukaryota > Metazoa > Chordata > Mammalia > Rodentia > Octodontidae > Octodon > Octodon degus. Next base: position 7,419,651 of record NW_004524594.1, read on the forward strand.
AGTTTTTAAGCATCCAGAAGGGAAGCTTAAAGGACTTTTTGTGAAAAAAATATATATGCATATACATGACAGTTAGGCTAGATATACAGATACTCTCTCTTAGTTCAATGAGAAGAAAGGTTTGTGCAAATGTTGTTTAGACAAGATATAATGTCTACATCTTGTCCTCTGAGTAACTACTATGAAGACAACACTATGCAATGTATTAATTTTTGTAACTGTCCTACTAACCTGTTTTGAAACTGTTTCATTGCTATTTTTCTTTTTTCTAATAAAAATGAATAAAAAGTAGGAAAAAAGTTTAATGAGTGTAACTTGTTTTTAAAAGTACCTGCCAGCCCATATTCAATAAAAATCAAATGATAATTTAAATATTAATACCATTTTTATTGAAATAGTTCATATTAATGCTCACTAATAATTTAATTGTAATAATTGACCTTATTACAACAAATTTATTTTTAGTCTTAATTTAATTAATAATAGTGATTTTTTTGAAAGCTCTCTCTGTCACACTTCAGGAGTACACAGGACTGATTTAATGGGCCAAGGAAAGACCACAGGTGAAGACATCATGCAACACTTCAAAGATCTGTACTTCTGTATGTCCTAATCCTGGAGAGGTTGTATTGATCGACAACTGAGATCACTTGGGAAGCATTTTAATTATTAATCAATAACCTAAGTTGTTTAAATTTTCCAGATAAATGTCCAAGAAGAAAATAAGATAAAATAAAATAAAATAAAATAAAATAAAATAAAATAAAATATCCTCAAGTCAAAAATGAAACTTTACAGTGACTGCAGAGTAGGATTTTCCAGCTTCATGATTAGAGAGGTTTTTTTTTTTCCTTGTTCAGAACCAAGACACCTTGAACAAGTGTACCCCTGTTTAAATTTCTCAGTTGCTACTTATTCTTGAAAAAAATGAATAAATGTGTTTGTATTTGAGTATTCAAGTTGTTATTGGTATACTAAAAATTCATATATATATATATATATATATATATTTCCTAACAGAAGATAGTCTCTTTTTACCTGTATACGCACAGACATGCACACACCCACACACATGAGTGCTTATACTCATACACACAGCTGTTTTGAAAACAAAATAAATTTTCACTTGTATATATTTACCTATGATTTGGAAGCATTTGCTTCTGACTTGCAATTTTCCATAATGTAGAGGGAAACCATAAATAATTTTTAACTCATTCAGTGAGATAGAAGCAAGTTTCAGAAATCACTTTTGAAAAGCAGAACTCTTAGGTGAACAGGCATCCCCGTGTGCTTCATATGCAGTGTGTGAAGGATAGAAGTGTCCTATGATGCGCAGATAGCACACGTGGGCTACTCATGTTCAGATTCTTATAGAGAATCCAGGGTTTTGATGGAACAGGCTGGACGCTCAGGCAGTTTCATGTTTATGTGGAGCTTTTCTATAGACTTTCATTAGATGATTAATTGTTTTAATAAAAAATTACAATTTACCAACTTAGTGCTTGGTACTAAGGTGAATAAAGATGAGAACCTCTAAAATAATAATATTCAGTGAACCTTAGGAGCTGTTTGTAGCATCCATAACCTATCTTAGAATGCATTAAGTTGGAAAGGAAATTCGTAAAATCTTAGGAAAATTCTTTCTATAGCTGTATAATTAAGCAAATAAAATAAATTGAAGGAGATTTCCTTATTCCTAGTATGATTTTAACAGAAACATTTAAATGTAAAGGATTAGGTACCTTACTCTTTTCTGAATGGTATTCTCTGTAACTAGTTTTCAATCAAATGTCAATATGAAATTTTTCTTAAAAATGATTTTGACTTCAAATAAGTTTTTCAGCATAAATAGAAGTGTATCTGGCTAGTGTCAGATATAAATAGACTTTATATTGTAATTAATGGTGTCTCTATTACCTTCATGATTTAAATAAACAAGAAAAAAGCATTTAAGTGGAAAGAAGAGTTGAGCCTAATTGCTTACTAACATGCTCACTGTGAGTGATACGGGTTTCCAGTTGACGAATATATACCAAGAGAAAACAGGTCGCCTAAGATGCTTTTTCTAAATTGTAATAGATTTGAAAAGAGAAAAAGCAAGAGGGGCAGAGAAAATATATGAGAATTACAGCTTTATCTTACTTAACGAAATTTGGTCATTATACACTCTCCATGTTTTTGTTCCTCTCAGAAAAAAAAGGAAGTAAAATAAAAACCTCTATAAACAGCGGAACCAAAAGTTTCCTGTTAGAAACTAAATTATTTCCAAAACAATTGTGAATTGAGGACAAATATTGTTGCTAATATCCTCCTACTGCTCATAATGCAAAGTCTCAGAAATAATTGCTTTTCCCCAACCAGTGAAAGGGGAAATTTATGCAGTATTCATATCCTTATCCATGAACTTTAAAGCTTACAAAGAAGCCTTCTAAGTACTTAGTGATAATAGAATGTCACTATCTTAAATACACATTGTTAACTGCGTGCATAATATGTGAATTGTGCTGCTATACAACAGATTTTTCCTTCAGTGAACAATAAGTTAAAAACATTCGCATTTCTTTATCCTTTTTTTTTTTTTTTTTTTTTTTTTTTTTTTTTTTTTTGCTGTAACACATTATTTCATGTTCCACTATGAAAATGAGTTTTGGAAGAAGGTTTATTTTTACTCTAATATGATCCCTTACAATCCCAGTATAACACAAAAAAACACAACCAGATGTTCAGAAAGTCATAAAGCATCTTACAGCGCTTTGTAGGCTTTCTCTTTCCTGAAGGAGAACAGGCACGTAAGGTTTAGAGAGGTTTACCACCAAGTGAGCAGCAGAAAGGTAGGAGAGGATTCAAGACTCCTTGCCTTATTGGGCTTCCTTTGGTTTTGTCCACTCTCCCAGCCTCTATGGGATATGACTGAAAATGAAGGTAAATGTAATTTTTTTCAAATTTGCTATGGTAAAGGCTACATTGCCACTAACCCACCTCAAAATGCTCTTCTCACTTCAAACACACTGAGCCTACCAGTCATCCACTTCCAGAAGCAGATCTGGACATCCTCTCTGGTGGCTTTAGTTGTCCTGTTACTGATGTTTTAGTGTCCTGGATTGAGTAAAGATGTTTACCTTTCATGATCATTTTGACTTTTGAGAAGAGCCACACAGTACCAGATCTGGTGAATAAGGTGAAAGAGAACTCAACAAATATTTTAGATAACTATTTAGTCCTTTTGGAAGCAAATTTAAATAAATGGATAAAAAAATCACCGGGTATAGATTAGACACCAAGTCATTAATACTAAGGATGAAGCAGTAGGAGGCAAAAATCTAGGTACGGAATTGGGAGCAAATTTTACTAAGTAGGAAAAAAGAAGGGTTAGGGAGGTAGCTTGGCAGTCTAAGTGCCTGGCTGGCGAGTGCAAGGTCCCAAGTTTGACACCTGATACTGCACACAGTGCCTGCCACAGGTCCCTCTGGCTGGGCACACTGCAGCCTCCCAACTGGGCATGGTGGTGCATGCCTGTAGTGCCCATGCTTGGGATGCTGAGGATCACTACGAGTCCAAACCATGAAGCAAGACCCTGTATCAAAAGAATAAAATAAAAAGGGGAAAAAAAGAAGAGAAAAAAAAGGGAGAGAAAAAGAATGGCCAAAGGTGCACTAAAATGCTATTAGTGGTGTACATCTCTACTGGTAGAAGGAGATCTAAAATATCCACCAAAGTCATTTTTATTCAGGATTAAGTTTGTTGGAAGGTGATAAGATGATAGTGATAAGATGATAGGGTGCTTTATCTATCAGCGGCTTAATTCATGGATGACTCTTAAGAGTTGAGGCTAAGTGAGTAACCGGAAAAGGCCTCAGTCTCTCTCTGTCTTGGTCTCTCAGTCTGTCTGTCTGTGTCTCTGTCTGTCTCTGTCCTTTTGTTTCTGTCTTTTTCTCCATCTCTGTCTCTGTCTCTGTCTCTGTCTCTGTCTCTGTCTCTTTCTGTCTCTCTGTCTCTCTCTGTCTCTCTCTGTCTGTCTCTCTGTCTGTCTCTCTGTCTCTCTCTGTCTCTCTCTGTCTCTCTCTGTCTCTCTCTGTCTCTCTCTCTCTCTCTCTCTCTCTCTCTCTCTCTCTCTCTCTCCCCTCTTTTATTTTGATCTCTCTTTATGGTTGCCATGGGTTTGATCAAATTTCTGCCACCACACATTTCTAGCATCCTTTGCTACCTAGGGACAAGATGACCATGGACTAAATCTTCTAAATATATGAACCAAATTTAAGTTCTTTACATTGCAGATGTTATGTTTTAGGTCCCAGTAATGGGAGAGTAACTAAGAGTCATACATTTCTCATACTGTTGGATAGAAAAGCCACTGAGTACAATTTCTCAGAGTACTCAGTTAACACCCAATATGAGGTCCATTTCATCCTAGTTGGAAAAAGTAACCTGATATAACACAGATTTAATAATGGATCTGCAAAAGTTGGGTGATGATATTATTCCTCATATCTGAGTATTTTAATTGTGGTTCAATCTAACTATCTAGAGATGAAAAAAAAAAAAAACAAAAAAAAAACAGAAATCTCAAAATCCTACCAGTTTTACCAAGTTCAGGAAGTTCTTTACTGGTGAAATTCACCAAATAATGTCCTGGTTTAGAAAACAGGAAGTGCAAATACTTCCACAAAAATTAGATGCATTTTCAAGTAAATTGGTTCAGGTATTGAGCATGACCTGTCAACATGAGCCAAAAGCATATAAATATTTGTTTTGTTTTCTTTTCTTTTCTTTTCTTTTTGCAGTGCTGGGGATTTAACTCAGCAATTTTGCAATAAGCAACATCTTTTCTTTTGTAGTGCCTTACTGAGTAGCTAAGTTCCCAGGCTGGCCTCCAAATTTTGTCTGAGCCTCCCTGTGCACTGGTGCGGTGGGTGTGTGCCATCAAGCAGGTATTTACTTCTCACACAATGTGACTGTCTAGTGGTAGGAGGGCAGACTTTCTAATAGGACCAGATGGCTTGTGAGATCACGGAAGGCCCCCTGAGAGCTTTGGATTTTATTGTGCCTGGCTGATGGGACCATGCACGAGCTGAGACTTGTGTTATACATTAGTCTTTTTGAGATTTGCCGTAAAAATACCACAAAGTGGTTCAATAGCAAAAATTATTTCCTCTCACAGTTCTGTAGTTCAGAAATCAAAAAGCATGAAGGCATGGGGGTTGACTCTAGAAGAAAAGGTATTTCATGCCTTTCCTTTCATTGCTTTTTTGTTTCCAGTACTTCTCAGAAAGCCTTGGCTAGCGGCAGTGCCATGCCTGGCCGCCACACTACCTTCTTCCCTCACTTTCCATGTGTCCTCCCTGTCTTCTAAGAATGCCAGTTGTGTTGAATTAAGGACTCCATTTAAGGCATGACCTCATTTTAATTCAGAAATTGATCTTGACAAAGACCTTATGACCCAGTGTGCTTATGCTCTGAAGTTCTAAGTGGGCATGAAGATTGGGGTAGACTCCTCAGTACACGTGCTGAGATATTTCTGCTGGTACAAAACAAGGCAAAGTACAGAATTTCTTTAAAAGTATTTTTAATCTTTTATTTATTTGGTACACGCTCTCATGACACAGATTAGATACATAATGTTCCTCCTATCTCAGCCTCCTCAGTGCTGGGATTACAGGCATCCACCACCTTGCCTGGTTTTCTGTGGCTAGAGTGGCACACCCAGTGCTGTGGGGCTTGCAAGTCAGATGGTATGGGGGATTGAACTAGAGCCCTTCCACTTACCAGGCAGGCACTTAGATGATAAGCTATGTGCCAGCCCTAAAAGACAGAATTCCTTACTCATGTGTTTCTGAAGGGAGGGCAGGAAATAAAGAAGGAGAGATGGGAATTCAAAAGCTATCCCAAATCTATAATCAAACATGCAGTCAATCTCTTCATGGTAAAACATCTCAAAGCTTCGTCAAGTTATGCTTTTGATTCAACTAAACTTATTAAAATGAAGGAAAACCATGTATTTACCTTTTAACTTAGGACTGGTATAACTGCGAAAGAGAGATGCTACAATAAGTAAAGATGTTGATTTATCTCAAAGGCTATAAACCAGTTTGTCCTGGTTAAAATGATTGCATGTCTTATCCTCACTCACAGAAACTCAAACATATTTTGGTGTAAGTAAATCATATATATAAGGCATTATTACTTCATATCACTGGACATGAAGAAAAATGCATATAGACATAACAAAAATCAAATAGGACACCAAGGAAAATTCTTTGGGAAATCTGGAATTACAAGAACAGAAACTCAATGTAGATAACAGAAGTCATAAATGCTAAAGTAAATCAAGGCATAGTCGAGACCACTGAGGCAGGTAGAGTTTAAGCAAAGTACCGGGACTTTTATTGCTGAGTGTGGCCAGGGTAAAGGAGAAAAGACCATTGGCCCTGAGAAAGCAGTAAAAGCATACTACAGTGCAGGTAGAGGAGGGGAACATTGCCGAGGGGGGTGTAAAATTTTGGTCCCTGAGTATGGGGTCTGGAACTGGCTGATAGACACGGATGGTGTACCATCCAACAGGGTGCTGGCAGGCACAGCAGGTCTCCTGTGGTTTTTTGCAGCATCAGCTCTATAAGTTGAGATGCACCGTGCATCTGCTAGTTTCCTGTTAATGCTGTATGACTACAGTATGAATGACAGATCTCCTTGGGGAGTGTTTCTCTCCTAGCTGGACAATAAATATAGCCCAGGGCCATTTAATTCAAGGTAGGCAGCAGCTTTCAGTATTACCGGCAACAATATTGAATTAGTACGTTCCCAAGTAGCTCAATTAAGGAGAGTATTAAATTAGTAAATTTGAACTCATCCAGACCACAGACCAAGTGAGGACTACATATACTTCTATAGCCCATCTTTTTGTAAGCCCATTAAACAATCTCCTTATGTTTTTTCTGAAATTGGGGATTGTAGCTTTACTACTGTGCTACAGATGTAATGTTTTTTCTGTATTTTAGGGAAGGGTCTATAGGGTGTTCAGTGTCTCACTACTAGATTGGACTCTCTAGTTATTGTCTAGAATAACTAGAATAACTCCTAGTTATTCTCCTAGTTATTGTCCTAGTTAAACTCCCATGTGCTGGAATTACACTGGCATGCCACCACACCCAGTCTCAATTGCTGTCTCAGTGTGTCCTGGGGGCAGAGCAAGCACAACAGGGATCAAACTCCTGGGTCTGCCACCTGTACAGTTGTAAGTTAAAGCTTGGTTTGTGAGTAACTTGCACAAGTGTTCCACAAGATGAACAAACAGTTCTAAGAAATTTTTGCTAGATAAGTGAGTGGTATCTTAAAATACAAGCAATATATCATGACTAAAATCATGATTACAATTGTTTTTTCTCTGTGTGTGTGTGTGTGTGTGTGTGTGTGTGTGCGTGTCTCCTCTCTCTGTCCCTCACTTCTTTAAGACACAGATATATCTATCTATCTATCTATCTATCTATCTATCTATCTATCTATCTATCTATACCTTCTTAGAGAAGGTCTTACTAAGCTACTGTAGCTAAGTTCAAATTTGGAAACCCTCTGCCCCAGGCTGTCAAGTGCCGATATCACAAGTGTGTGCATCCAGCCTAGGCTTCTTTCACTATCTTCCAATGAAATCCATAACTAATACTATGAACATGATACATAAACTATTCACAACAAAAATCTAATAAAGCTATCTAACTGTGCTAAACAGAAATGAGAAGGAAAGGCACTTTTAAAATGTGTCTTGATATATAAATGTCTCAACGCTTCCCGAGAAGCGAGCAATAGTTATGCAGATGCCTTTACATCCACACAGAGCTGCTGGGATTTACACAACTAAAACTACTGTCCATTGTAATTGTGGCTTTAATAAGCCTGGGAAAAGTTGTTATCTGGTGAAATTTTAGAAAATGATAAATAACTCTTGCCAAATTCTGGATGGAGTATGACATATGCATGTGCATTCCTCTTGACATGTGCATTCTTTTCAACCCTGTGAACATGTCATGCATATTTAAAACACACTTAACTCAGGAGTTTAAATGTAGGGGGTACCTATCCCTCTAGGCCCCTGCTAGTGTCCTGTGCCAGTACATATTGTACCCTGGGCATTTTCACCTGGCCTGAGCCTGTGAGCTGCTAGCATTGAAGTAGGTTTTACAGTGGAAGAAAGGAGAAAAAAGCAGCTTGCACAATTATTTTTATTTATCTGTAAGACAGAATTAAACAGGTTTAGAATATTGTAATTTGTATAAACTGGTTTGGGTATCAGGTGGAACACATGATACATGAGTGCCGGACATGCATTGTGACAACTCAAAATTTCCCAAACAAATACTCAGAATGCGCCTGAGGCCCATTATGATAGATAATTCAAACCTTTTAAATTTATAGAGAAGGTGCTTCTGGGGTTCTTTGCAATTTTTGATATAATTTTTTGAAAACAACCAATTAAAGCCAATCTTAACAGGTTCTGTCAGTCACAGAAATAAAAATGCCCTCAGCTTTCTAACTTGGTAAATGTATTTAATGTTGTACAAATGCTTCACTCTGCTGAGAAAGGGAAGTTAATGCCTGTTGAGGTTTGTTTATTTTAGTCAAGCGCAGATTAAGGTCATCCAGTAATAGGAGTGTGGCTAATACTGCGGCGACCCAAATTACTTGGGATGGAGAAATGGATACACATTTCTGACCTAACATTTATAACGCTGGTGATCAGAGGCTATGCATACAAGCTTTATTTTGTAAGAGGATTGGAAACAGAGTTTAATTTTGTGGGATACTCTGAGCAGAGACTGGGCCATGGACTTTATGTGAACACACACTAACTCATCTCCAAGAGTCTGTGGAAATTTGTAACCACAAGTTCTCTACACTCAGCAGACTCTATCAGCTGTTATGTTTATTCCATTTCCTATATTTGAAGAGCACAGATTGGAACAGATCCCAAAACAGCACCACCAAAATGATAAAAAGGATGAAATCATAT
>NW_004524594.1:7428751-7434067 GCF_000260255.1 Octodon degus
TTGGGGTATGAAACCACCAACCCTAAAAATATATTCATAGTTTTCAAAATATTTTTCTTTGTGCATGTATTACGTTGTATTTATTTTTATTGGTGTTTGGCTTTTCCATTTGTTTTTTTACTTTTATTTTTTTAAAGAGAATAAAAACAGTAAAAGAAAAAGCTGAGAAGCAATCCAGAATTTCACTAAACAAAATGACAGCAGTCCAACATTGGTTGTTGTGTTGCACATTGTTGCCTTCAAATTAGTTGTTCAGAGACCCAGGAGATTAAAGCATATTTTCCAAGTGCATATTTCAATTAATTTTTATTTTTTAAAAATTACTGTTAAAATGTATAATGTGAAATTTGTCTTAACTGCTCAACATATACTTTAGTATTGTTAAGTACAGTCACATTGTTTTACAGCAGATCTCTAGAGAGTTTTCCGTGTTGTCTACAAATTAAAAAAAAAAAAAATCCCTGTTTGTCTTTTATTCCATTCTCCATTTTAGAAACAACTATTTCACTTCTGAAGCAGGATGTCTTTCAAAGTTGGTTACTTTAGAACCCTCATACGAGTAAAATTCTATCCTATGCCTCATCTAACTGGCTTATTTCCTTTAGCATAATATCAAGTTTCATGTATGGTGTAAATAAGACAAATCCTCATTCACTTATTAAGCTTAATAATATTCTATTTTAGGTGTATATAATGATGTATATAATATTTTTTAATTTTTATTTTCAAAGAGAATAAAAAGCAGCAAAGCAACTTTAGAAATGATACAGACAAGCAGGCGCAGGGGCGGGGAATTGGATCCCCAGGCCTTCTGTGCTGGCCCCGCCCCGGGGCACCCTGAGCTGGCAAATGAGACTGAGCGTGGTGGCGTGCGCCTGTAATCCCAGCTCTTGGGAGACTGTGAACAGGCAGATCAGTACAAGTCAGATCTTTACTACACTGAGCTATCTGGCCGGCCCAGGTTTGCCTTTTAAAATGATCAAATCAACACCTGTGAGGTGATAATTCCTTTTGGTTTTGTACTTGCTTCAGGATTTGTGACGGTGAGCATACTTTGTACACCTCTGGCGGTTTATACGACTTCTTTTGAGAAAAGCACTGTCAAGTCTTTTGTCCACTTTTCCACTGGATGGTGTTATTGCTGAAAAATTATCTGGGTTATAATGTATTTATTAACCACTTATCAGATATATGCCACAAATATTTTGTGTTGAGACCAGAGATCTAGCTCAGTGGTTCCGGGCCTGCCTGGCAAGTGCTAGGTCCTGAACTTGATTCCGTGTACAAGAGCCAAAACAAACAAATAAAATTGTCTTTCATTCTACTGGCTATTTTCTTTGCTAAATGGAAACTCTTTAGCTTTTTGTATTCCCATTATTTTTTTTTTTTTTTTTTGAGTCTCACTGCACTGAGGAGAACGACAGGATGAGGGTAAATGAAGGCCAGAGACTTTCCTAGCAACGCTGACAACATTGATGTTATCTTCATGTGGATGCCAGAAGCCTTTCTCCCAAGAGGAATCTTTCCAAATATTGTTGTTGATTTATTATTTCAGGATCTCAGTCTAGCTACTCTGCAATCTTGCTGAAGTTATGCATCCTAATATTCACACTCTTACACTGAATATGACATTAAATTAAAGCATCAAGCCATAGTAAAGAGTAGATATTTACTATAGTATATATAGTAAATAGTGTATATTTGCCTGGGCTTCTTGATATTAATTTGATCTAATTTTAAGTTCATTTCTTTTTAATATCTCTTTATCTCTTCCTCCTTTTAATGCTACTCTTAGAGAAGTCCACACCATTTCTAAATCCACTTCCATTTTTCCCAGTTATATTCTCAACCCTCAGCAATTGTAGCTCTCTCTCTCTCTCTCTCTCTCTCTCTCTCTCTCTCTCTCTCTCTCTTTCTCTCTCTCTCTCTGCCTTTCTCTCTCCACTTTAGCTGCTTTCAGTATTCCTGGACTTTAGCTGTAATGGAAACTTAATGGCTAAACAGTAGAACAGATCACAATTCACAAATGCCCTCATGGTTTACGTAATGTGGGATGTGGTACATGGGTTGGATGAAGGAAAAAGAAGTTGCACATCTCAGATGAAGAAGAGATGAAATGCGCATCTCATAGTTTCCAGGCTGCCCCTCCTGTGATGCTCTTCCTTATTTCCATTCTCCCCCACATGCTACATTTCTCCTTCTTATCCATCATATAGTTCATTTCATCCTTTTCTCTATGATTTTTATACTCACATATTTCCAACCCAAAGAATACTGAGGGGTGACTCTATATATCCTAAAAAAGAGGGAGTGTTAGAAAAACTTGTGACATATTTTGGGACCCATTGTTTAAAAAAGTTTCTGAATGAACAAACTTTTTTGTGTTGGCTTTTTGAGACAGAATCTCACTAAGAAGTCCAGACTGGTCTTAAACTCATTCTTCACCCTGGGTTGGCCTCAAACCCACTAGAATCCCCCTGCCTCGGTCTCTGGAGGGCTGGGATCACAGTCTTGAGGCAGCACACCTGGTAGGAAGAAAAATTTAAATATATTTTGATCATTATAAAAATCACTTTTGATAAACATTTAGGTTACCTTTCTATTTAACATTGGAATTTAAATTCAGGTTAAATGTTTACAGTCGGGTGGAATGTTTTTTCTCACTTTTTCTTTAGATGTGTTTATGTGTTCAGATAAACTATGGCAAACAAGCACACAATGGAAAGAATTACTTTGCAATGACCCAGAATCAGTCAATACACAGATGATATGATGAGGTTGTAGAAATGTTAACCCTTGTGATACCTGGACGCCAGCCTGCTGCGGCTTTCATGTTGCTGTCGCGTTTGTGGATTCCTTATGGGGCTTCATTTTCTTCTATGATTTTCATTCTTGTAGCAGCTGTTCTCCTTCTCAGTCTAACTTATTCTGAGCTTTTGTAATCATCTCTTGCCTGAAATGTGTGCTTAAATTGTAAACAAACTGCCTCTTATTTTAGCATCTCTGCTATGTGGTAAGGTCAATGAACTCAAAAAGGTCCTCTACTCAACTTAAGTTTTCACCCAGTCCTAGAGAATTGGAGCTGCCCTGAGTCTCCGTACGCAATCCATACCCACTTCCAAATCAACGCTGACATTTATCCACTGTCTGCTCTGTACATGAGCCTTGCTTTTTTCCATAAACTCTGTTAAGATGCATTGGGTTTTCACTATTAGCATTCTGAGTTTGTAGCACAGCTTCCACGCAATGTTGCTGGGAATTAAACTCACTTGACTGTTAGGACAGGAGCCAGAACAGTCAGGCTATGAAGAAGTGCAGAAGCAACCTCGGCAGAAAGCAGTTCTCTCCTTGCCTCTTTTGACAGGTGCTTAGCATCCCTCTTCAACTTACACATCAACCGTTCGATGATAATTCCTTTGGTAATTATCAAAAGTCATTGCTGGTCTAGTTTTGGAGGAAGAAATATGCTTCAGTGCCTTAATGTTATCATAAGGGCAAATTTGATGTTCAGATGACTGCATCTGCATTGGTAGTAATTGTCCACAGAACCTTTCTCTCCACCTCTATATAACTACCCTGCATGCCACAAATAGTTTCCTTTACTCAGTGAGTATAACATCTAGGTGCAAGACTGCCTAGTACTAAAGAGAGGGTACAGCTGCCTGTTTTCACAGATCCTTGTTAAGACATCCTTATAGCTTTGATCTTTGTGTGATGCATCATATTATGAAGAAGAGGTAGACAAAAGCAGATGCAGGAACTGATGGTTCCATGTCCAAAGAGACATCAATAATCATGATCAGAAGTAGAGAAATGGCGAAGATAATAATATTTAGTTTCAGACTCATTGCTCACAGGGTGCTTTACAAACCCCCAATGTGACACTAGTTAGGTTATATTATTTTATGTAAAAATTACCCCCAGTGAGATAGCTCAGTGGACTAATGCACCTGCTTAGGGAAGCTTAGGTGAGCACAGGGAGGCCCAGCACTGCATGCCATACCAGCCCTGCCCCCTGAGCCAGCTACAGAGTCCAGGCATAGTGACACAGACCTATAATCCTGGGGTTGGGGAGGCTGAAAACAGGAGGATCACCACAAGTCTGAGCTGCATAATGAGACCTTGTATCAACCAAATACATCTAAAAAATTACCCCCAGTTGAGATAGATGATAATTGTTACAACATCCATTTGCTGTCTGAATGTGCATTGCAGATAGAAATTCTTAATGGTTTTACTTTCTTTACTCCTTCAATTTCTCCCTCATTATCTTCCTTTTCATCATCTTGTCTTTCTCCTTTTTTATGATAATTTAAGGTGATATAATCAGTGTATTTATTACTTAGCTAAAAATAGCGAGCCTTTGAGTGGCTGGCACTCATTTTCACTTTGTTTCTTTTCTCACAAGCACATTTTACACACGTGGATTTTCACCTACACCAAGGCTTTCTAGAATACACATTTCCAACAGGGATTTCAAATGAATTTATCCAGAAGAGACCCACAATATTTGTACCTGTGAAAATAGTCAGTGAGATCAGCAGGAAATAAGAAAATACTCTGTTAGAAGTTTCCAAGAGTTATTTTCCTTAGTGGCTGTTCTTATCTTTTTGGTGGTAAGAGAAACATCGTGCTGACTACATCCTTGTCCTGCTAGAAGAGTCCATGGTGCAATAAAATGGAAATAAAATGGATTCAGTACATACTTGGATGACTGCAAAATAGACACAGCATGGTGGATGGGCACGGGAGGAGAAAGCTGCACAAAACATTGCAGCAGGTATCAAAGAATGAAGTAAAAATGGGAACAAGGATACACTTCCACATTGTATTCCCTGTTTTCCCAGATTTTTCAACCAATTTTCAACTTCCAACAGTGTCTTCACCCGTGAGTTCATCGGTGGTGTAGTTCACTAAAAGGTACAACATGCCATAATCCAGTCACCTCCCCAAAGCCCCTCTTCTGAACTCTCAAGATTTTCTTTTCTCTTTTTCTTTCTTTCTTTTCTTATGTTTTTTGAGGGGTACTTTTAAATCTAGAACATAGAAGACACCATTGCACATGTCTCAGTTACTTTAGTCTCATTGCTGGGACAAATATCCAATACTCAAAATGAAGGAGGGAAAGGTTTAGCTCCCAGTGGAGGCTTCAGTCCATACTCCACTGGCTCCAAGGCAAACCACAGCAGTTCATGGCAGCAGAAAACAGCGAAGAGCAGAGGAGGAGCAGCAGCTGCAGCGTCTGCCAAGTCTCTCTCTCTCTCTCTCTCTCTCTCTCTCTCTCTCTCTCTCTCTCTCTCTCTGTCTCTCTCTGTC
>NW_004524594.1:7434167-7439649 GCF_000260255.1 Octodon degus
CTCTGTCTCTCTCTGTCACTCTCTCTCTGTCTCTCTGTCTCTCTCTCTGTCTCTCTCTGTCTCTCTCTGTCTCTCTGTCTCTCTCTGTCTCTCTGTCTCTCTCTCTGTCTCTCTCTCTGTCTCTGCCTCTCTCTCTGTCTCTCTCTGTCTCTCTCTCTGTCTCTCTCTGTCTCTCTCTGTCTGTCTCTCTCTCTCTCTCTCTCTCTCTCTCTCTCTCTCTCTCTCTCTCTCTCTCTCCTACACTGACTGCAAAGGTGGGAGCTCTGCTTCTCTATAAAGTGGTGGCAGCTGCTGCAAAGGTCCAAGTTCCTCCAAAGTAATGCAGCTGTGTAGATAAGCTTCTTCAAAGAACTAGCATGCAAAGATCAGAACACCTCCAAGGAGGCAGGATGCAGAAGCCTTCCTCAACCTCTTCATATACCCTTTTTGTGCTGAGTCACTCTGGGGCAGCCCCTACCCACCCTAGGGCGGGGCCCCCATACCTCAGGACATGGTATTACCAAGCCAATCCAGTCAAGCTTCCAACATCTCAAGTTGACACAATGTCTCAACCACCACAGCATATTTCACAGAAGTATAATACGGCGCGATCAACATCTTAGGAAGGTTTATTTCTAAATGTTGACAGGTTGTGCTCGAGAAGAACTAATATTGGAATGACAGTCCAGTTAGTCCCGTCCAAGTCAGAGTGCTAACAATACAACTTGCTTTTCTGTATCAGACACTAAATAATTTTCTTCTGGATATCTGTGTGATTTTCCATATGGTTCTCAGCATTATGGTGGTAAGCATAAACATATGTCTATAGATACCTAAAAATATATTAAGGTTGAACATGTATGTATCATGCACTGAATGTACCTAAAGAAGCTTTCTTATTGATTGCTTCTAAATCTCTTATTTATGAGAGATTAAGACTATTGACATTCTAGTAAAGCTTCTTTAATACAATGTGACCCTGGAGAGTAAAAAAGATACAATATCCCTGATTTTGGAAGTCCAATGTACCTAGAATACTATTAGTGGAGATCTTTCTGCATGAGACCTTTTATATTTACCGATAGTGTTGTTCTCGACAGAAATAGAACAATGATATTTGGGGCATTACAATCACTGAGTGCAGGGAGCCAGGGATGCTATGTGAGGAGCATTTTTGCTAGACAAATAATTGCTTGCCAAAATGTCAGCAGTATCCTACTGAGAAACACTTTGTAATTAAGGAGTTCTCAGTATGGGTTTGGAGTGAAGCAAACCTGGTTTTGAATTCAAGGTGTACTATAATTTCCTGTGTCACTTTAGACAACTGACATGACTAGCATGCTTCAGTTAACTCTTGTTAAAGGGATCAAAAATGCCAACACAAAAATGGTTCTCCATGATGTAGCATAGTGCTTGTTACGTAGGAAAGATCTGCATTATCAGTGAGAGTGGCCCTTAAGGAACTATGAATTGCTAAACTGAGCCCAATTCTTTAGTAATCCTCGAACTTCAGTTTTCTCTCAGCTTTTTTCTACTGTATGCAGAGGTAGGACTTAGGCCTCCTCACATGGTGAAGACATGTGTGCTTTCCTGTTTCACTGGCTATCAAAATTATAACTCCAGAATGTCCTGAAAGTTGCAATTTCTGTGCCTATTCTAATATGTACCTCTACATGATTAACTCACTAGATAACTTAAAATTTCTTAGAGGAATAAATTCCATTGTATGGATAAAATTATGCAGCAGGGTTTAATAGGTAAGTTTGCAAAATCCAAAATAAAAAAGTCCACAGTGGTCATTCGCACAATGGAAAGCCAGAGGCCCACTGGATTCCCAGCAAAAGAAACAGGAAGCCATAGGATCCGAAGCATGAAGAAGAAAATAACCATCCAGGACTGGAGAACCAGGGCCTCCCAGGAGAGTTGCTGGTCTATCTTAGAAGGCTGGGAAAGTTGGAATTCCCTATTCAAAATGAGAGCAAAAAATTGTACTTGCTAAAGCCCACTGGATCTCTCCAAAATACCCAGCAACCTCCTTCTTCTTTCTCTTTTATTCTATCCAGGATCCAAGCCTGTCTGTCAGGGTCAACCAGAATGTGGGTGACTCTTTTTCTATTAGTTTGATGACTTAATGTCAGTCATGTCTGGAAGCTCCCCTACAGATACCCCAAGAAGTGTGCTTTACAATTCTTCTAGGCATTTCCCAATCCACGCAGAAGACATCCCCCAATTAGTACCAAACTCACCTAATATTGGTGCTTTGGGGCCCAAAGGACTTAACATGAACCACACTGATGAAAACTCTTTCTTTATTCATATTTTTGCTCTAAACTCGCATACACTCTTTCATCCCAAAGGATTCATCTTATTCTTGTGGAAATGCTAGGATAATTACCCAAAGTCATTGAGGGTGAGAATTCTGTAGGAAAAAGCATGGTTCAGTGTCTTGCTGTCGTCATAATGGTGTTTGCTCCTCAGATGAGTGCATCTGCATTGCTATACCTGTCCCTACGCACGTGCACTCTTCTTCTATTTCATTTTTTGTTGCCCTTGACATTCATCCTTTAGTCAAATTGACATTACTACCTCAGGAACAAGATTCCTCAATAATAAATATCCCTTCATTCATTTATTCATCATTTATCCAGACACATATTTATCAGACATATTTGACAGGCCAGATATTATCATAGACATCAGAGATTTCACTCTGGAAACACTTGGCCTCGCCCACCATTGTTCTAGTGGAAAAGGCAGGCAAACAGGATCACAGTATGTAAGTAAATAATATGAAGTAACTGCAGAGTGATGGAGACTTGTTCAGTAAAAATGAGATAGTGTGCTTTGGTGAAGAGTAACAAGACAGAAGCAGAGAAATGGGGTTCTCAGAAAGCCTTTCTGAAGAAACAATTGAGCTGAAGCCTGCCTCAAGTAAATGAAGGCCTGTGAGTGCAGAAAACAGAATTTTATAGTCTTTTGAAGTTGTTTCAAAAGAAAGGGGAAAATTCAGAACTGAGAGTAAGCCATAGTGAAGGGGGGAGGGACAGGTTCAGGAACAGAAAAACTAACCCAATGTTGCATCTCAGAGGGGATTGTGTCCTATTCTAAAGCCCAGAGCAGATCAAATGCTATGTTTGTTGTCATTTCTGCTCAGTGTGGTTGTACTTAGTTTCTGAAGTTAGGAGCACCTCCTTTGTTTTCATTTTCTGGTCAATACTGCCTAAGAATCCCAACCCCATAGTTGAGAGCAAAGTGGATCACAGAGGAATGATGCTGCAGGCATTTCTCTGCACAAATCTTTGTTTTCCTTGCTGGATCACCCACCCTCCTAGCTATTCTGCTCAAAACCCACATTGGGCAATTCTTCTAGAAGGAACTTAAGAGTCCACGCAGACCTGGATGGGAATCCAGGAACCACCGTTAAGCCCAGTGTAATTGCAATATTTAATTAACATGCCTTTGATTAAAGCTTCGTTTGGTGACCTATGTATTGCAGATAACTGAAGACAGATAATGAGGTCAAATACGTAAAATGTGAAATGTAAAAAAGCCTATTCTCAAATAGTATTTATTCTTCTAATATCCTGGGTCCAGTTGTAGAAAATGTTTAGACATGGATGTAGTCAACACCAATATAATTCCTGAGGTGACGATGCTCTTCATAATGTGTATAGCAGTAAGTCCCAACCTCTGAGTTCATTAAGCAATTCCAGAATTCATTTCACTTTAAAATCTGTTGATTTTTGTGAGTGGGGGGATCAAGCCCAGAGTATCACAGAAGCTTGGCAATTGGTTTGCCTCTAAGCTATACTCCCAGTTCTATAATGTTACTTTTGTAAGTATCTCATTAATAGTGTTAGGTTTACTGTCATGGTTTGTGGACTTATGAGGAGGAATAGTAAAATATAGTACACATTATATAACATTATTTTATAATGAATCATTCAAAGAATCATGTACAAAAAGTACAGGAAATCTGTCTGCACACAAAATAAGAAAGTATCTAAACTGAGGGCCTGGATCCTAAAATCCTGCATAAGTCCAGCTGGAGACCTAGAGCCCATAGCAACACCTCTCATAATTCTAATTGGAGGCCCAGAGCCCAAGACAATTCTCATACAGGCCTGCTTCATGGATCTGCACTGGGAAGGCCCAAAGGTCAGTGGTGGAAACTAGAAGGTCTGTGCCAAAAGGATGGAGGATCTGTGCTAGTAGGCTGAGGGATCTGAACTGGAGCCAAGAAGTGATGCTCAAAGAACCAAAGCTCCCCACAAAGTACCACCACGGTCCCTAGCTCTTCTGATCATGCTCAAAGTGAGGGCCAGAACTCCCACAAATGAGGGCCAAACTCTCAGCCATCCTCAGCAACAATGAGAACCTGAGCTTCTCTAACAAGAGCATCCAAATTCACCAGGAAAGCAAGCATGACAAGGTCACCTAGCAGGATAGCCCAAGAGAACCAGCAGCTTCCAACAGCTCCAACAGCTTCTCCAAACAGCTTGCCTAACAGCCTTTCAACAACTTCTCCGGTTCTGCTTATCATGCTACTGGCAACAATCCTCAGGTGCCCCTTGCACACCCAGCACCCCACTAGTTCTGTTCAACTGGGTGTAGCAAGTAGACAACCAGTTGGCAATCCACCACGGATACCGTATTCCATTTCTGAAAATTTTCATTGGTACATTTTTGCAGTACATAATGACTACATCCCTCTGGGGTAGTCTCAATTTCTTCTCTCCTTTCCCTCCCTGCTTCCTTGTCCCTTGTCTCCTTTCCTTTTGCCAAAGATGCCCCTCCCCGTTTCCTGTTATCTATCTTTTACTGAGCTCTCTTACTGTTTTGGTTTTCTCGTGTGACAGGAACTGTGCAGCCCTTGCACGTGGGTGTCTGATTTATTTTACTTCACAACTTGCTTCCTGTGCTTCTTGAGCAGCGCGTGGAATAACATTACGGTCTCAAGCTGCATCCATTCCTATTTGCTAAGAATAAAAACTAAGAAATTTCTATACAAACGAGGTCATTCTGACTTTCCATTTTGCAGAAAGCACAGGTTAAGTTGAACTTTTGCTTTTCTAAGGTGAGCTCCTTTTTTTTTTTTTTTTTTTTTTTTCATAGGTTACGGATTTTTATGTTAAAGCCAGAATACTTCGTTCTGTCCAGTTGGCATCTTTTATCCAGCCGTAAAGCTCAGAGGTGCCTACTTCAGGTATCTGCGGTCGCGTCAAGTCCGGTGGCAGTTCTGACGCCGCACTAGGAACACAGGCATTTGCGAAGCCCGGCGTCTGACGTCCGGAGTCTGATGCCCTCCACAGCCACCGAGCTGCCTCCCTGTGAGCTTGGCTGTTCTGGCGCTAATAGCTGTAATTTCCCTCCCCCAGCTTCTGCAGGACATTCTGCTTCTTCTAAGAATACCCTTCCTTTCTTCCTTCCTTCCTTCCTTCCTTCCTTCCTTCCTTCCTTCCTTCTTACCTTCCTTCCTTCCTTCCTTCCTTCTAGTTGGTAC
>NW_004524594.1:7439749-7450345 GCF_000260255.1 Octodon degus
CCTTCCTTCCTTCCTTCCTTCCTTCCTTCCTTCCTTCCTTCCTTCCTTCCTTCCAACTACCCTTGAACGTTCTTGGTATTCCCCTAAGAACTTGGCTATTTAGAAAATCACAGTCAGGAATGCACATAGGCTATTTGTCTCATTGTGGCTGTGGACCTCCTGGGAGTCCCTGAGGTATAAAGGCAGCTCTTTGAATGGGGGAAGAAAAGAGAAATTCAGAGGAAAGTTAAGGTTATGTCTTAGTATTTCAAAACATACTGACCTCTCTAATTAACAAAGTACCATACAGATCATTTAAAAAAGAACATTTCTTTAGTAAAGAAAAAAAGATAAGGAAGAAGGTGAAGAAAAGAAATTGGAAAAGGGAGCAGAGTGGTGATTGTAGATTAAGCAGGGGAAAGTGGAGACAGTGACCTAGGAAGAGGAAGAAGAAGAGGAGGTGGAGGAGGAAGAGGAGGACAAAGAGGAGGAGGAGTACACGTACTTTGGCACGCAAGGATGTTGGTTTTTGTTTTCTCAGCTACAAAATAAGTTTTGGAACACTGCGCATGCCCATGGGGTTCCAATTCCCAGCTGCAATCCAATGTAGCAGCATCTCTCGTCTCAGTTTTGATAAAACTCTGTCAATCCCCTCAGAATCTTTATGATATTTTTAGATTGCATCAAGGCAGTCCATCTAGTATCTGAGTAAGTCTTTAAGATCCTGATTCTTAATGATCACAATGTACTGGTAGCTTTCTAAAGTGATAGCTAATATTTTTGAAATCACAACACTTCATTGTTGGTTTGGTTTAATAAACACATGCCTCTCTCCCTTCCACACTCTATAAATAATGTTCTTGTATCCCAGAGTTCAATTCACTATTATCATAGGAGAAAATTGAAAGTAAATGATGTATGGCTAATTAAATGAAAATGCATAAACTCTGATAAAGCTATGTGAAAGAATAAGCTATGCATTCATTAGATCTCATTATGTAAAAGAACAGTTCAATAAAAGATACAGTTGAATTTGTTATAATTTTCTTATATATGTACAGATGACAAATTTACACATGGGTGTATTAAAAATAAATATTTCAAAGGGAGTTCAGCTATAATTAGTATTATTCTTATTTATATATTTCCTAATACAGCTGTAAAAATATGAGATGTTTTTAATATGAGAGGAAAAATGATATATTATTTTGAAAATTGCCCCAAACTTGCATTCATGATTGGTAGCATCTTAGACAGTGTGTGTTCACATTCCAGTTCTGTTTAAAACTTTAATGTGTGGTCTCCGATAGGTTACCTAACTCTCCTTGTAAAACATAGGAATGCTAATTTCCATTTCATGCTTAGAGAATTCAATAAGATGAACATAGAAATGCTTTGCTCAGAATTAACCAATTCATCCACTAGTGATAATCCTTTATTTTCTGCTTTCTTTGGACTGCTAATTGGAGAAACACCACAGAGCATTAAAATTAACATAGGATTTTTATCAAAGAACTGGAATCAAATGAAAACTTTCCTAATATTAATTCAAGTCCTGAAACAGGGTATGCGTATCCTCTGGGCTTTTGTTTCCTCATCTACAAAATTAAGATAATTCTTTAACCTCTATGATGGGAAGTCTTGAGGACTGTATTAGTGATGTACATAATGCACATGGGGTCCTTGTGCAACATGTGGCACACAGAAAATAGTCCATAAAAATGAGTTCCTGCTACTTGTCTCAAATGTACCATTTAAATTTTTAAAAAGTGTATTTTCTTACAGATTTTACAAGGATGAAGGGACTAGCAAGAAGAGGATGAGCTCAGGGGAGTTAAAGAGATTTTGTCTGGACTTAGAGCTGATATTGAATGTGAAGCAGGTATTACCAGAGCTTGCAAAGGGTCAGTCTGTATCCTGTTTCTCATTGTCAGTGACATTCTGTAATGGGGAAAATATGACATTTATATTTCAAAACAAAAGTTTTTCCTAAAATCATGATTTAGTCTCATTTATTTTTTTATATTTTATTAATTTTATTGAGAAACAAATATCAATGAGACAAATTCAGAACTGATTAGTAGGAAAGTTTCAATAATTAATACATTGCATATTGCTGTCTTCATAGTGGTTATTCACAGTACAAGATGCAGACATGATATCCTGTCCCAACACTATTAATACAAATCTTTCTTCTCACTGAATTAAGAGAAAGTAGCTGTATATCTATCCTAACTATTATGTATATACAGATACAAAATGGTCCTTCATTTGCATCTCCTTTTTTTGTTTAGTTTTGTCAGAGATGGGTATTCCATTGCTATTTAAATATTGTAGGTGCGCAAATTTAGCAAAATAATCCAGTATAGTTCAATAATCCATAATAGTGGTCTCATTTAAATTACATTAAAATTTCAAATAAATCTAAAGGACATTGTGAGATTTCCATTTTAATTAAAAATTATGTGGGCATAAAAAAATCTGAAGAATTTTCAGTCTTATTAGGAAGGCAAGGAAAGTTTCAAAGATGAAAATAAATACCTATATAACTTTTTTACTCTTGTATATACAGGCAATGCATGTTCAGAAAAGTTTAAAAATATCATACACAATCACTTTATTTTGCAGACAGGGAAACTGAATTACAGAGTGGGTAACTGTACAGCTATAATAACGTAGTCATTTAATGGAAGAAATAAATCTAAACTCTCGGAACAGCATACATTTGGCTTTACTGCTGCATGCCCCTGTCTTATTGTGTCTCTTTTCTCTGTATTATTCACTGAATATGTACAGAAAATTGTACCTCTGTGTGTGGGGAGAGCAGATTGTGTCAGGACAGAGAAAAATACCTTCCTGACTGTGAGAAGATAGGGACTGATGCCTGAAACACAACATTTAGTAGTTCTCTCTAAAGCTGGATAAGTTGAGGTAGCTCCTAAGAATGTATATTTCATTCCTGATAATAGAAATATTCCTATGTCAAGTCCTTCTAAAATACACTCTTCTTTTCTGCGATACATTTGCTCAGCATCTCTATCGATGGTGTCTCTCTGTTCCTCCAGTCTTGAAAGTTCAGTCTGTGAATAATAAACCTGCAGAAACAGTGCCTCGCTTGCCGAGACGCCAGTTGAAAAATTGTAATTTGTATTGATTAGTAAACTCAGCCTTTTCAAAGGCAAATCAGAAAGCCTCACTGGAGTCAGAGTTGCTGCTATATTCATTCAAGGGCACTCTTGAGAGAAGGAATGAGTTTTCAGTAAGATGAAGTTCTCCCTCTCAAAGAAAACGAAGAATGTCCTGAAGCATTGTTTAAAATAGTTGGCATTCTCTCAACCAAAACAAGCTGCACCAGGCAGAGCCAGCTCACTTTTCTTTCCTTTAGTAGCAGGCCGACGGTTGTCTCTACTGGATAGGAACCAGGCAAGTGATCTATAGTTCTCAGAGTATGGGCAGCAGAGAAGATGTACACATTTAGAGAAAAGTGATTGCCTGGTTGTAAGTTCAAAAACCTAAATGTTGATCCCCATGCATGGAATTACTAGAAGTGACCAACCCAGTTCCTGAACTTCCACTTACATTTACCACATCTGTAAAGAAAAAAACATCTTTCTGGCGTGGTGTTTTGCGAGCATAGAATGACCTCGATTTTTCTTTGTACAGTGATTTGGGGGCCACGACATTTGAGTTGTTTGGAAAAGTCTGCAATTCTCAAAGTCTGATTTCCAGAATAGCAGCATCGGCCACCACTGATCGCATGGAAATTTGTTATTACGATGAGTTCTCAGCTTCATCCCAGACCTATTAGAAACTCTGGGAATCAAGCTCAGCTCTCCAGGTGACTGTGATACCTGCAATGTTTGGGTGTCACAGCACTGCGTAACTCCCGTTTGTCTTTTCCTAGAGAAAGCCTCACCCACTTGCACCCTTTATGTCCAGGCTGAACGTTCATTGTGGCACTCTCTACTGATTCACAGCCCGTGTTCCAATTGTCATTATAGGCAATTGTGCAATGAGTTAATCATTCCTCAAGTACAGCCTGATTTCTGGGTTGGCACATTGCATTCCCATCCTGCAAAGCACCTGCCATGTAGCAGCAAAAATGGTAAACTGAAGCACAGGAACAAATTTAATAGTGCATTGAAAAAGGAAGGTTGTACAGCATAAAAACAGTTATAAAATAAATGTTTGATTGGTTGCAGTTTCAGTGACTTTAAATGGTCTGCTCTGTGGAGAGCACCCTAGTTATGTTAGCTAGTTGTCTGCTTCTGAATGTGGAGTGCAAGTTCTGTTTTTCTTTAAAGTAGGCATTTAGGGGGAAAAAAGGCAATTCAAGCCATGTTAAAGTTACTGGTAAAACTTAACTGGTTTTGTATATTCAGTGATTCTTCAGACCTGGTTCTCATTTAATCTGCTTTTCTAGTAAGAACACAATAATCATTTGCTACTTAAGTGAAAATTATAGATCTTGAACAAATCTTTTAAACTTGGTTAGACTCAACCTGCTTCTGTTGAAAATGGACAATAAAATACATCTTAGAATCTGGCGCATGTGTGAGCTAAGGGATAGTTATATTTCAGGTCACAAATGTTTAAAGTACTTAAGTCTGTGTACATGTTTTAAATGTTACTTTCTCCCTGGAAGCCCCCTTTTGCAGGTGCGTGCTCGTCTTCATAGAAATCAGCAGCATCCTTCCTGGGTTCTCTCCCCAGTAGTGCAATGAGTGCACACTCTGGCATTTCCAGGAGGTATCGAAGTGAGGCAGGATGGGCATAGAGAGCGACCCTCTTAGGATAGAGAGGTCACTGGCTGAAGGCCCTCATGTGCAGCCCGTATTCTGTCTCTTAAATGTGAGCCTCTCTGCTGACTCGGAGAGTGACTGATTTCCTGAAATTCTGCCTTCGAGGGTCATGTGGTCCGATTTTCTGAGCACCAACTGTATCCTGAATGTGCTGAGACTTGTTTGGTCTCCAGGGCAGAGCCAGTTCCTGGCATTCCTTTTGCACTGAAACCCAGCCGTTTCTCTGACCCGGAGCCCCATTTTCCTTTCCCTTCCAAATATTTTACTCTTCATTCAAAATGCGTCACTCCCCTTCTGTATTTCTTCCGTCTCCTCTTGCAGACACATCCCTGAATTCTATTTCATTTGTTTGTGTCTATTTCACTTTCTCTTTGGAAATAATTTATCTCTATACTCTGACATTCACAATCTCTGTCTCTCTCTGTCTCTCTCTGTCTCTCTCTCTCTCTCTCTCTCTCTCTCTCTCTCTCTCTCTCTCTCTGGTACATGGTCTTGCTATACAGCTTGGACTTATAGTGATCCTCCTGTCTCAGTCTCCCCAATTCTGGGATTATAGGCACACACAAACATGCCCGGTTTCAGTGGCCTCTCAGTGCCCAGGGCCAGCACCGCATGTGTTACCAGGAATTGAACCCAAATCCTTGCTCTTGCCTAGCAAGTGCTGAGGCCACTGAGTTATCTCCCCAGCTGCATTCACAAGTGTTCAAATAAAAAAAAATAAGGTAGGTGTTTGCAATTTTTTACTTTTGAGGCATTGGCCTGGGCTATTAGCAACAAAGAGGAGGAAAACACTACCATGAAAATAATAGAACTTTGAACCATTTTTTGGGAGAAACTTTGCTTTCCAAGGTGCATTTGGCAAGGTCAGGAGGCAGATTTTGATCATCAGTAATAAGGGGCCTGAGGTACCGGTGCCCTATGGCAGTGATGGTGAGCCTAAGGCATGCGTGCCACAGAAGCATGCAGAGCCTTTTCTGTCTGCACACAAGCGTGGTAGCCCAAGCCACACAGTGGCAGAAGGACATTCAGATTGAATTATAATATTTACACCTTGCTATAAATAACTGGGTTTCCTTTTTTCTTCCTTTTTTTGTGTGTATTTGGTATAGGGCCTCACTACACAGTTCGGACTCATAGTGATCCTCCTGTTTTCAGCCTCCCCCATGCTCTGATGACGGGCATGCTCCATCATGCCGGGACTCTGTGTGGTCCCCTCTGCACACCCAGGGGCAGGGCCGGTGCGGCATGTGGTTCCGGGTTCGAACTCCAGCCCCTGCGCTTGCCTAAGCAGGCGCTTAGTCCGCTGAGCTATCTCAATGGCCCAGTAATCAGGTTTTGAGTTGCTGTGTGGGCAACTGCTCACATCACAGCTGGAGAGGGTAAGGTTCACTCCCACACACTGCACAGCCCACATGACTTTCCCTCCCCACAGAGAGTTACTAAGCCTCCAATTTCAATAGATGTTGCCAAAATTGAGAAAATCTGTGCCTAAGGAAGTTATGCACGGAGCAGGAGCTTGGAAACTGACGGCTAACTTTAAACCTCGGTTGCTTCTATTCTTGGTACCTTTGTAATGTGGGTACGTACGGTGAAGGGACTTCAGGTTGGTTTCCGTCATTAACTTTGGCGTGGGGCACCATAGCATGACGTCTGCTGCAGTCGTGGAGCAAGCATCTCACGTCCCGTCTCTGATCTCTTATCACAGTAGCTGTGCATTTGGCAGGCGCTGAGCTAAAGTGTCCGGCTACATTGGGTCCCAACGTTCTACAAAGGAGCACAGCAGAAGCTCACCTCTCTTTCTCTTTTAACTTATCAGCACCCACAAACAGTGTCACTTTAAGTTTTTTATTACTATTTTGAGAAAAACTAAAACAAAACTTCGGAGACAGGTAATAAGAGAAGAACAATAGTCAGTGTACTCTGTATCATTATGAACGTAGTTACTCAGATTACAAGACAGACACAAGAAGTATTCTCTCTTCCAAATATGTAGCAAACAGAAGAGAGCACAAAACTTTCTTTACAGGGAACTAAGAAAAACTGGTAACATAAATGAAACAAATTAGCATATACAGTAACACTGTTTTTGAAACAACACAGTAGATAATTGGGGGAACTATTTGAGTTCCTCCTTTCTGTTGATCTCCTATTTCTCTCTCTCTCTCACTCTCTCTCTTTCTCTCTCTCTGTCTCTCTCTCTCTATCTATCTCTATTTCTCTCTCTTTTTCGTTCTCTCTCTCTTTCTCTCTCTCTGTCTCTCTCTCTCTATCTATCTCTATTTCTCTCTCTTTTTCGTTCTCTCTGTCTCTATCTGTCTCTCTCTCTCTCTCTCTCTCTCTCTCTCTCTCTCTCTCTCTCTCTCTCTCTTGCTGCTCTTTTACGTTGATGCTATTCCAATCTTATATGTTGGTCTTATTTCATTTAACATCATGTTTGCAAGGTGCATCCATTTTACCTAACAGTGCCTTGTGTTTATCCCTTTTCATGGCAGAAGAGTGCCCCGTTGTGTATAAATGCCATATTTTCTTTATCCACTCATCTATTGATGGATATAAGTGTTGTTTCCAAGATCTGTGTGTAGTGTTTATTTCATTTTTATACCCATCTAAAATATGAGTCAATGCATGTGACATACATTTTCTAAGCCTTTTCTGACTGTTGACAAATTGAGTTTGCTTTTTTCTTTTCTTTCTTAAGACAGGGTCTTGCTGTGCAGCTCATTCTGGCCTTAAGTTCACTTTGTAACCTAGGCTGGCCAGTGATCCTCCTGCCTCAGCCTCCTCAGTGCAAGGATTGCAGGTGTGTGTTGCCATGCCTGGTTTGAGTTTACTGTATGGCATTCTTATGTACATATAGATTTTCAGGAAAATGCTGTTTTTTGCATATTTTTATGTGTACAGTATAAAAAGGACAAAATTAATATTGGCTAAAAAGAAACGTATGAAAATGAAGCAACCGAACTGAATGAGCTTTAAGCCCACCCCCAAAGTGTGAGATGTGTTTATATACACAGAGCCATCTTAGCTGGTAGTCATTCAACAGAACTGCATTAATGGAAAACACCCGCAATTTTATGGACATTTTAATTCAACAGTATGGTTCAGTCCCCTGATGCTGCTTTAATCATCAGTGCTATGAAAGAAAACTTGAGTTTTATAGAAAATAAATTCCCACAGAACTGCACTGAGTTATGGCTTTCAACAGAGCTAACATAAATAAGCAGATTGCCATTTGATGGGGCAGTTTGGGATTAGTGTAATTCGCTAATTTAGCCTTACTCAGGCACATTATTCATGACCCAAAGATGATGATTTCAGATAAAAGAAAACCTAAAAGGAATGAAAACAGAAAGACAAAGGCTGATTCAGCAAGAGGTAAAGTTTAGAAAAATATTGCTATTGTCTGCTTGCAAACTGATTCACAGGAACAGTCAGGGAGGACAAGGTCATATTTAAGTAGGAATAATACATCTGAAATAGTTCATTTAACAAAGAGAAACAGTATTATTGCATCTAAGGTAGCTATCAAAACTGGTTTAACTACTTCAAAATAAAATTTCTAGAGGCAAGGATTTAAAGCGAATGCTCATTTAGCCAATGCGTCATCAAATGAAAGTGCTGTTTATTCCAGTAAAGATTTTTAAATTAGACTCTTATCAGTGCCCTGAATTTCATCAGCTCCAATTCTTTTTGAAGTCCTTAGCCATTCAAGATTTGAAAATTGAGGATTTGCCTTTTAAAAGGGCATCTGCATCTGTACTGCACGGTAAAGAGGAAACGTATCACAGAGTTATTCTGTAAAAAGGGTTGGCAGATTTATTTACATATTTGGGGTGTAGGTACACAAATTCAAAGCATAGAGAGTATTGCTGATTGAGTTTGGAAACTCCAAATATGAATAGAAGAAAGGAATACTAAACTCTTGGTGGATAGCTGTTCATGTTCTGAAGAGTACAAATGTACGAGCTGGGCTTTAACCCCTTCCTCGCTATTTTTCTGTTGTTTTGAAGCCTGGAAAGGGGACAAAGGAAACTTTTATTAGTGTAACCGTCAGAACTTTACAAGCTGTCTTTTAAGAATGTAGTGCTCTTTTCTTGAACTTTTGTTTATTAAATAAGTCAAACATATAAACTTAAGTATTACATGATTACTCTCATGGAAGAAATCCAAAGAATAAATAGAGAGAAAAAGAAAAGACAGATCATAGCGAGGAAGGAGGTCAATTTTCTTTTCCAAAGTGGAATTGTGGCAGCAACTGTGGTTGTATGGGAGCTGAGGAAACTGAGTGACAGCTGGAGAAGGCGACGAGGACAAGCTTTCTTACACTGGTGGGTCAGAAGCCCCGCGTATACCAAAGTCTCAGCCCCGAGATAACCCAGAAGGTTCACTCCTATGCCATTTACCATTTACCAGTGAGGGCAGGGTCTTTGTGGAATTGACAAATATGGAAAGAAACCAAGCATTTTATGGTTACCTTGCCTGCTTGCAGAATCAGAAAGAACACTGCAGACTATTGACATCTTTGGATTTTGAAACATTTTTTTAAGAAAATATATTTAGGAGAGGGTCTACAGGGTGTCACTGCACAGATTGCACTTGGAGTGATTCTCCTGTTTTCACCCTGCCAGGTGCTGGGATTACAGGCGCACACCACAATACCCAGTCTCAGCCCCCTGTCAGTATGCCCTGGGGGCAGGACCAGCATGGCACTTTGAGGATGTAACCCCTGTCCCCTGTGTCTGCCTAAAGAGGCACTTTAATTCACTGAGCTATCTGGCCAGCCCTTGGACTTTGACACATTTTGAGCACAAAAGTTCTTCTCCATTTCCCCCCTTTGGTTCCCCTATGCTAAGCTCTCATCACTTATTTCTTCAGGCTGAGATATGGGATGAGTCCACACCAGCATCTATTGCAACATCCACTGTACCTGGCCTGTACAGATAGGCCAGTACCTGGCTCTGAAGGAATCTCATTGGTAGTTTAAATATACAGGACCCCAAAAGTATGAGGAGGAAGATGCTGGCCAAGGAGCCCATTGAGGGAAGATGCCACAACTTCAGTTCATCCAAGAGAATGGCCAGTTAGAGAGAGTCTGTGCTTTTAATCTATTGGCTTGCTTTTGTAGGCTCTGTGTAGGTCCCCAGACCTACACAGGGTATAAGTCCTGGTCCAGTTAGGAAGGAGAAAAACATAAGCAGAAGTGCCACAGAGCCAAAACACACCCGAGGATACATGAGCAAAAACAATTGCATGTCTGGGGAAGAAGGTTAAAGTCTTTGTCTTGTCTTGGTCAGACCATAACTTCTATGGCAATGTGGCTCTGGTCAAGGGGGCAGTGGTACCTGTCCCTGATGCTTAACCTGGGTGCTGCCCTGAATGTGATTTTCCTAATGAAGGAAGATTCTTTCTGTATCTAGAAGAAGCTATTCTTGATATTGATCAAGATTGGGTAGCAGGAGGCACACTTGTGAGGATGGGGTTCTTCCCATTCAGAAAGTGTGACCATTAGTGACCTATGGGTTCTGTCATCCACTACAAAACTTAGAACCTTTTTGGAGGAGAGTTTAGGAGTCTATTGTTGGTTGGTCCATGTAACAGTAGACTGTGCCTCATAAATTTTTTTCAAAATTTTATTAATAAGCAGATAGCAATGAGACAGTTTCAAATCAAATCGGAAGTAGTTTCAACAAATAATACACTGCATATATTCTTCTTAGTGGTTAATTGCTGTATAAGATGCGGACTTGAGATCCTATTTACAAACACCATTAGAAAAAATCATTCTATTCATTAAGAGAATGCAACTATATATCTA
>NW_004524594.1:7450544-7466097 GCF_000260255.1 Octodon degus
TTGACCTGAGTCCCCTATAGCTCAACATAACAGCATGGCTTGACTTCTTATATTTCGTTTTTATACTTTTCTACTGGATGGTTAAGATCAAGGTAAAGCAAGACCTGTGCAACAAGAGTTGTAGCTTTTGGGTCTGAGAGGGTCAGTGAAATGCCCTCAGGATTTATCCTGAGATCCTGTACCTCAGATTGTAGAACCCTTGTCAGTGCAACCATGTTGTGGCCCATAAAATTAACATAAAACATAGGATAAATTTTTGCTTATAGACTGGTCTGTAGAGGCCACCATGGTAAGGCCTATGGCAAAGAAAAGTCACCAGTCCAAGGGCAGAGGTACCAAGGGTGACAGTACATTACAATCAGACTCTTATAGGGGTGAGGAGGGGTTACCCTGTCAACAGTGTCCTCAGGCTTCTGCCTGTGTAGATTTTTTATATTAATTTTATTGAGAAAGAAATAGCAATGATGTCCTACTATTTGGTTTTAAAACTGTCTCATTGCTATTTGTTTCTCAAGAAACGTATTTTAAAAAGAAGTAGCACTGAGACAGTTTCAAAACAGGTTAGTAGAACAGTTGCAATAATTAATACATTTCATATTGTTGTCTTCATCGTAGTTATTCAGTGGACAAGATGCAGACATGATATCTTGTCTAAACACCATTAGTTCAAAACTTTCTTCTCATTGAACTAAGAGAGAGTAGCTGTATATCTGTGCTAACTATTATGCCTGTGTAGATTAATCAGCCTGTGGCGTGACTAAAGCAGGGCTGTTGTCTCTCAGGATTGTTTTGGAGGTCTTGCTGTGTCCTGGTAATTCCCACAGGAGTCAAAGCTTTACAGGAGTCTGTCAGTCAGTATGAGCAGTTCGTTAGGCTGAAGAGACTTCAGTGAAAGCCTTTCTAAGTCTAAATAGCCTACCGAAGGTATGATGATAACTGCTACTTGAAGAGCTGTTGGGATGACAAGCACAATAGTGTGAGGCCCTATTCACACAGGGCATAAGGGCTCTTTTTTCCTATCTTTGACCCAGACTGAATCTCTCAGCAGGAATGAATGTGCTGGGTTACCCAAAGAAACTGGAATTCTCAGGCCTGGTAGATAGCTTGGTGGTCTAAGCATCTGCTTGGCTACTGCACACCATGCCAGCCAAGCACCCACCCAGCCATAGGCACTGTGTGTGGTGGGGCACACCTGTAATTTCAGTGCTAGGGAGACTGAAAACAGGAGGATCACTACAAGTCCAAGCTGCATAGCAAGACTTTGTACCAAATAAATAAAAAATAAATTAATTTTTTTTAAAAAAAAAAAAGGTATTGGGATTCTCTCTAGAACAGTCTTGTGACTGTGAGAAAGGGCCTTTCCTAGTGTGTGTAGCCCAGCAGCCAGACTGGTGTGCCCTCGCTGCCTGGCATCTCTTCTGAAGACTTTGCTTATGGTAGTGGCCCTCTTGACCCTCACTCATATAGCTTGTGCCAGTGTCAGTTGGCCAGCCTTTCTTTCTTTCTTTCTTTCTTTCTTTCTTTCTTTCTTTCTTTCTTTCTTTCTTTCTTTCTTTCGTTCTTTCTTTCTTTCGTTCTTTCGTTCGTTCGTTCTTTCTTTCTTTCTTTCTTCTTTCTTTCTTTCTTTCTTTCTTTCTTTCTTTCTTTCTTCCTTTCTTTCTTTCTTTCTTTCATTCACTTTTTGCAGAACGGGGAATTGAACTCAGGCCCTTGCGCTTGCCAGGGAAGCACTTATTCCACTGAGCCATCTCCCTGGCCCCTGGCCAACCTTTAAAAAAAAAAAAAAAAAAAAATATTTATTTATTTATTTATTTATTTATTTATTTGGTACAGGATCTCACTACACAGCTTGGACTCATAGTGATCCTCCTGTCTCAGCCTCCCCAGTGCTGGGATTACAGGCCTGTGTCACCACACCCTGCTTCAGCGTGCCAGAGGCTCTGGGTGGAATGGCATGTGGGATGTCACCAGGGGTCAAACCTGCACTTGCTCAGTAGGTGCTTAGACCGCTGAGTATCTCCCCAACCCCTGGCCAGCCTCTCTAATGAGGATAAATGTGCCCACAAAAGCATGGAGACATGAGGCATCCTGCTGCCACAGTGTCTAATCGCTTGGGTATGTATGCTACTGGCCTCTTCCAGGGCCTGACCTTTTGCGGTAGGATTCCTAGAGTCATATGGTCTTTTGCAGAGATGAAGAGATTGAACTCTCCACTCACATCTGGCAATCCTAGCACAGGTACATGAGCAAGTAGCTTTTGCCCTATTGGAAGGTCTCCTCCTGTTGGCTCCCCTACTCAAGGGTTTTCCCTATGGCTCTGTCATGGCCATGAGGAGCCATTGGGCCTTTCCAGAAAATACTAGTATCTACATGCAACAGAATCCAGCTTCTCCCAGGAGCTCTCATAAACTTCTGAGAATGTTCTTTTTGAGTGGTCTTTGGATGATGCAAATAACCCATTTTCTCTCTAACCCAAGGAAAGAGAAAAAGGCATCTTTGAGATCTGAGCAGGTGACCCAAGTTGCTCCAGGCAGAAGTAGCTCAGCACTGTGTAGGGGTATAGAATATGGGGTGATAGCCTGTATCACTGACCGCTCAGAGGACCTGTATCAGCTATGACCATTTCTGCTGGGCTTCTTGACTAGCAACAGAGTCATTACTAAGGGAAATGCCATGTTATCAGGATTCGTTCCTCCTTCAGTCTGTGGATGTGTTTCAGGGTCCTATCTATGCTTCCATAGGCATGGTAAATTGCCTCAGCCTGGTAGCATTTGTTCTTGGTTTGTGCTTCACCCATATTGGGGCCAGATTCTTGGCCAGTCTGGGTGGGGACTTCTAGG
Source organism: Octodon degus (assembly GCF_000260255.1). NCBI lineage: Eukaryota > Metazoa > Chordata > Mammalia > Rodentia > Octodontidae > Octodon > Octodon degus. The sequence goes on from NW_004524594.1 coordinate 7,453,385, forward strand.
CCCACATTTCTGGGTGTACTTTCACCAGCACTAGAGGTTTCAATTATTTTCTATTCACTATATATAGCTTACATACTTCTTCTCTGGGAACTGTGACTGACAAGATTAGGTTTTCCCAGGTAGCAAGGCTCAGACCTACAGGACCCTCAGGTGTGAAGGTTATCTGGGCTCCAAGGAAAATGGGGTGCCTGGAGAGTTGGTCACTGTTTGAGCACTTATGGTGTCTGAGGCACTCATCTGAGGAGGGCCAGGAATCTGGGAGGTCACTTGAGATGGGGCTCCCAGGAGTGGGCAGTTGTGGCCCATATTGTGGTGAGGAGAAAGCTAGAGGGAAGATTTCATCATGGGTGCCCTGAATTATTGGTGTTTGCAAACTCTGTCAGACTCCCGGGACCTTGAACAATGAAGATCTGTCTCTTACTCTTCCTTCCTTCCTTCTCAGGATGGTATCAGTGGTGGAAGAGTCTGGTCAACCTCTAGACAAAAAATTACATATGGGAATTGGTTAGGATGACTGGGCATGACGGTAACCACTTGCTATATTGCTAAAATTGGGGAAGGGTGTAGACTTCCCTCTGGCTGCCAGCTGACATCAAGGTGGGGCAGTTTACTCAGAGGTTCTGGAGTTTTGATGGTTTCTGTATACCACAATCACCACTAAATCCTTTGGGAGATTTTTTCTTTCTTTCTTTTTTTTTGTACAGGAATGAAATTCAGAACTTCTCACTTGTAAGGTAGGCACTGTGCTGCTGATCTACATCCCTGACCTTGGAATTCTAGACCATCTAGTCTAAGGCATTGGTTCGCTTTTTGTGACTTCTGTGTTCAAAGCTCTCTATCCTGTGCACGGCATCCCGACAGGCAGGTCACTCCAATGCATCCCTGACCATGTCCCTCCAGAGAACTTAGTAGTAAATATGAAGTAATAAAACATGAAAACTAGATAAAGTAAAATAGATTACCAACATAAATAATATTTTTGTAAATTTAGGCAACATTCAACATTTTCCTGCCTTGAAAATCATATAATTTTTTTTTTTTTGGAATTTGATCCATGGGTGAAGAAAATAATATGCCAGTCTGAAATGGATTGCTAACTTTTAATTTTACTTTTGTAATCTGCTACTCTAGATCTTTTTCCATGATCCTTCACATGCTACAGACAATTAGATAAGCATTTCATTTGTCCCTTAGCGGACAAAGACGGACTTAGGGAAGAATCTTAAGTTGGACACACAATCTCTGTTCATCTCTTTGATGGCAACTATAGTGTTAACCTCTGGTTAGGGAAGGGTGGCCCTGTTTCGAGCTCTCGTTGTTCATCAAGCTCTCCACTTCCTCTCTTACTATTGACTGAGGAGATGCAGCATGCAGAACCATGAAATATTGTGCAAAAAGCACTAGTAAATTTATATTTTGTTCTTAGGGTACCCATTTATTAATTATTTGATCTTGATTGTAAATTATAATTTCCTTGATGCAATACATAATTTCCACTAAGATACTAAGGCAATGAATACCAGGGCCAGCCAGATAGTTTAGTGGATTAAAGCACCTGCTTAGGCCAAGCGCAGGGACCGGAGTTTGATCCCAGTGTGCAGTGCTGGCTCTGCCCCCAGGGTGTGCTGAGATAGTGATTGAGACTGGGTGTGGTGGGGCGTGCTTGCAATCATAGTGCTTGGGAGGCTGAAACCAGGAGAATCACTACAAGTCTGCTCTATGTAGTGAGACCCTGTAGACCCTGTACTAAATAAATAAAAGAAAAAAACCAATAAATACCTTTGATTGGAATGGAATTTCACCCTCCCCATTCTAGCTATTGATGGTTATGAGTAGTTTCTGTAATTAACTATATCTCTTGTTTTATGAGATTTTCTGTTCTAAGCATTTTGACCAGATGCAGTCCATTTATTTGAGAGATGATACTGAATTTCCACTGACACTGGGTTCTGCTCCATTTCCCAGGACAAGTAATCCTACCAGATAATCTGTATCAATTACCTTCTAAAGCCTAAGGAATTACTCCAAGTTTACAATGTAAAATAATAAACATTTACTAAGCTTATTCTAGAGTGACTCATTACATTGGATTGAGTTTATTAAGTGAATTGACCTTAGTTTTGCTCCCTCATGCTTCTGAGGTCAGTTACTGCATCACTATGTAAATATGTCTGAAAATACAAAAATAAGAAGTGAGAAAGAAAAGAAGTTCACAATATCCAAAACACTGATGATATCAGAAAAGACAACTTCAAGGAATTCTCTATTAGACTGAATCTTGAAAAATGAAAAACATTTACTGGTGTGCATGAAACATAGCAAGCATCTTAGGCAAGGTTAATAGCAGCCTGAAAGAAAAAGAGAAGCATGATAACACATTTTAGAGATTAAAATACTTATTTATTTTTTAGTTTCTTATTTATTTTTTCCAAGAGTAATGTAGTGTTCTTTTTTGAAAAAAAAAGGGGGGAGAGAAACACGATAAAAGTGATACAGAATTTCAAAACATGATAATAGGAAATTACAAAGGTTATCATGTTGCATACTGTTAACTGCAAAGCAGTTGCTCTGATTACAAAATAAAGGCATGCAAAACTGATCAAAAATTATAAATGCTAGCATTTCCTTTCAATTAACTAATAGAAATAGGAATTTTTGTCTTTCAATAAGAGAAGTTTATGGTATAGAGTTATAATTTAACACATATAAGAAGAGAAGGCTGAGTATGATGTCACACACCCATGATCTCAGCACTCAGGAGGCAGAGACAGGAGGATCCTTGCAAGTTCAAGACTGCCTGGGCTACAAAGCGAGTTTAAGGCCAGCTGAACTGCATAGTGAGAACCTGTTTCTAAAAGATGAAAGAGAGGGGGGGGGGAGAACAGAACGGAAAAGCAAAGCAAAGAAAAGAAGGGGGAAACTACCCACTCGGGCCCCCCTCCTGTCGCTCTCTTGGACAGGAGCTTTCTTTCCCTCAATAAATATATTCTGCTCATAAAAAAATAAGGAAAAAAAAGAAAAGAAAAAAGGGATATATAGCGATATCGCCATAGGCTAAGATATTTAATTTCTAGACGTTTCTGAAAACTTATTTTTATTTATTTTTATTTTTTAAAATGCATCAGTTAAAAAAATAAAATGCATCAGTTCTTTAATTAAATTCTCAGGAAGAAATTTGGAACACTAATTTATGAAAATAAACTCCATTTGTCAAAGAGAAAAAAGATCGCAGGTAGCCCTGGAACTGAGGAACAGCTATGAATTTTGTGAGTCCGCTGCTTTCTGATCCACATGGTGCTGCTGTGAAATCTGGTATTTCTTTTTCTTGGTGTCGAAGATCTCACCCTCCTGGTGTCTAGGTTTCCGCAGCTTCTTATTCTTGAAGTAAGCATCAGTGACGTGTTTGGGAATTTATATTTTACTGATATCAATTTTTGTAGAGGTAGCAATGAAAAATTTCTGGTGTGTTCTTCATAGAGGAACACGATTAAGGCTAAGACGCCCATCACAAGTAGCAAGCCACTGGCCAACTGCTTCAGGAAGACCACACTCTGGCCTCTGTTATCCCTGGTGAGGATGATAAAGATGGTGCCAGGAGTGATGCTAGCTCGAAGTTTCCTCACCTGCTGACTGAAGGCTTTCTTGCCGTGACTCGAGAGCTTTTGGGGGACATCTTCAGTAGTGCAGTATCTAAGCATTTTTCAAAACTTTACCATCCAGATACCTCCATTCTTGTCACCAGCAGCTGGTTTTGTGATTGTAGCAAGAACTTTCTCCTTCTTTTTCTTCTCAACCTTTCATTTAGCAGCTGTGTACTTTCTCTTGTACAAAGCCTTTCTAGAATACACAGCAGATTGGGAGTATCTACCAATTCCTCTAACCAGGACAGGATTTCAGCTGCAGTGGGGCTGCCCCTTCTTGGACTTTTTTGCCTTCACCTTACCCCTCTTACCAGTGCCACTGGCAGCAGCCTTCTTGGCTTCAGGTTTCTTCTCTTTTGTGTCTGGCCTCTCAGGCTTTTCCGCTGCCGTCTTGCAAGACAGGAAAGAGTTGAAAACTTATTTTTAAGGATCATTTATAATACTGAGGGACATTTCCACTATCTTATTCATTTTAGAAAATTATGTCAGATAATTATATTCTGGCACCTTTCTTCTAGAGATTATTAGTTCTTACAAGAAACTTTCAAATTTCGTCTAGTAAGTTGGAGGTGAGCTAGAAAATCAACAACAGAAATGTAACAAAGACATATGCCATTGACCTACTATACCTGAGGTTCATCCCTAATTGATGATTTTTCAATAATGGCAAACAAGACACAAATTTGTGCTTTACAGCCTCTGGAAATTATTTATGACCCTATAACACTGGTAAAAATATGTGCATAAGATTGAATTAGTGTGGGGCTGGTGAGATGGCTCAGTGGTCTAAAGCACCTACTTAGAACAAGCTTAGCAAAGCACAGGGACCGCGGTTCAATCCCCCAGCACCACATGCCAGCCAGCCCCGCCCCCTGGTGGGCTGAGCTGGCCACACACACACACACACACACACACACACAAATACATAAATTAATTTAAAAAAAAAGATTGAATTAGTGTATGCATCCTACTGCTTCCAAACTCTTTACAAAAATAAAACAAATATGTCTGTGGTGGTGAATATCTGCAATCCTATCATTTTGGGAGGCAGAGGCAGGAAGATTGTAGGTTCAAATCCAACCTGGGTAACTTAGCAACACCTTATCTCAAAAATTTCTTTCAATAAAATTTAAAAAAACAGCTTGGAATAAACTTAGAATGAAAACTCTGGATTTATTTCTCAGTATGACTAACTAGCTAACTAACCAATGAAGTAAATGATTTAAGAAAGGCTGCTTAGTGGGGTGTGTGTGTGTGTGTGTGTGTGTGTGTGTGTTTCAAAGTTGCTATCTCTACCATATGTAAGATTTATATCTAGTGGGGCTGGTGAGATGCCTCAGTGGTCTAAAGCACCTACTTAGAACAAGCTTAGCAAAGCACAGGGACCGCGGTTCAATCCCCCAGCACCACATGCCAGCCAGCCCCGCCCCCTGGTGGGCTGAGCTGGCCACACACACACACACACACACAAATGAATAAATAAAATTTTAAAAAAAGATTTATATCTACTTACTTCAATCCTTTTGCTATATATTTGTAGATGGAGATCATGTGGCTATATCCAAGGCGAGGGTTGAAATGTGTAGGGAGAGATGGAAAAAGAAAGACAGATGGTATACATGTAGGGGTACTTGAGGAAAATAGAGATAGCAAAATCATTTTATAATTTCAGTAAGGTTACAACTCATCTTCAAATAGATGGACAATAAATAACTGCAGTTGAATTTAATAAAATTTAGGAAATATAAAATTTAGAAGGATGCCTGAAATCATAAAACACTTCCCTTTCTTAAGTTATATATTTCTAGTCCCAAACACCAATATATGAATATGCCCTGTGTGTGATCGCTCACTCACTTGCCACTGGCCATATTTTGGAAGCAAGTTCTGATAGAAGCAAGACAGATAGTTTGAGAAAGAAATCTCAGAGGTCAAATCCCCCATCAAGAACCAAGAAAAATAGAAAATAGTCCAGTTAAAAGATTTTGGAGGTTTTGTGTGTGATAGGCCAGTTTTTCTCAGCAGCACAATGCCATTTGGGACTAGATGAACTCTTTTCCTATTCTGAGGGGCTATGCTGTGTTTCCTACAATGTATGACAGCATCTCTGGACTTTATGCCTGATACCAACAGCATTTCTCTACACTTGTGACAGTAAGAAATGTCTCCAGCCACAGCCAAATTCCTCCTAAGAAGCAAACGCCCACCCCTGCTCCATTCTGTTCATCCCACTGAGAGCCACTGGTGAAGAAAAATGAGACCCCATAGACTACAGTATAATTTCTCTTCAGTGTTCCTGGGACTGTCCTCATTTATAACTGTTGCTCCTGTGAAATATTGCTAGTGACTCTTCATTTTCAAAATTAGCCCTTATTGTAATCCAGCCTCCGTGATCACTCTAATAACGCAGCACTTCGCTCCGTCTGCTTCGTGACCTTAGTGAGTGGCGCAGAGGTCTGTGTCCTGTAAGCAGAGTGGCCTTTGAAGTAAAATGGTGGGAGTTGACCTTTTAAACTTTAGGTTGAAAATATTAGTTGTCAATAGGTGTTCTTGTGAGAATCTATACTATCCCTTGTCTCCTTCTGTCACAGGGATGCCCTTAGGACCACACAGCACTAACTGTCAAATCCGTGTCATTGTCTCTGATATTCTGTAATGCTTTGCAATTTTAAAAACCTAACGCTAAATAGACTTGCATCATGAAGTTCAATCTGGAGGGTTAAATCTAGCTATCTTTAGTGAAACCCCCAAAGTTATATAAATGGAGCTTCTTCACACGGTGATAGTCACAAAGACTTGGGGGCACCGAATGACTCATTCATTCCCTGGTTTTACAAATATATAATGAGCTTCTACTGTATAATAAGCATTAAACCAATTTTTGTACTCACTACATGAAATGGTCTGACCTCTAATCTATAGAATCATGTCTCATTCAAAAATGTACCTTAACAAGCATAAATATAACACAAGAGCATTAGTTTTACAGCAATGTTATGTGCTGAGTACAGTAAAAATCCTGTGAGTGAACCAAGAATTCTACTAATGCAGGGACAGGAGTATTCAGTTAAGGCTTGAAGGGCGGTGGTGGTGGTTTGTTGTAAATATTGTGCTCCACGGCCCTTTCTGCAACTGGGTACTAAACAAGCAGAGAATCCTCTTTCCAGAGGGTCAGAGAATGCAGATGAGATGCAGGATGCCTCTTTCAAGGATACTTTATTTATTTATTTATTTATTTGTTTATTTATTTATTGTTTAGTAAGGGTCTGCAGGGTCTACAAGGTCTCAGGGTCTCACTACGTAGACTGGACTCACAGTGATTTGCCTGTGTTCAGCCTCCCAAAGAGCTGGGATTATAGGTATGTGCAACACCATGGCCATTCTCAATCACCCTCCCAGGGCACCCTGAGGCCAGGGCCGGTACAGCACACAGAGGATCGAACCCTGAAGCCCGACAGCTGTGTCTACATAAACAGGTGCTTTAATCCGCTCAGCTATTTGACCAGTCCTCCAGAGAGCTTTTAAAAAACAGTCAGTAAGAAATAAAAAGTAAAAATATGAAGAAGTGCCAGGCCATAGGCCTATGATCCAGGTCAAAAATTAGATTTAAGTCTTGGAGCCTATGTATTCTAGTCATAAGAGTAAGACCATGACTGACGGACAATTCTGCTTCCAAGTGACAAATACCGGGCTCCTAAGCAGCTTATGGTTAAAGTGTTGAGTAAAGTGTGAGGTGTTGAGGCTTTCTGTCTTTGAGACTTACTGGTTCAGAGGCTCTCATCCAGGTGGGCAGATGCTGGGCCATGCAGGTATTTTTCCTTCCTTCATTCCTCTGTTACATATCCTTGTCACATCTTGTTCTGTTTTCTCATAAAATTAAAACAACAGACATATCTCAATGATCATACATTCTTTATTATTTGCTTTATTGCCTTGAAGCAGGAAAATAAGTTGAAAGAAAATAAAGGAAAATGAGCAGTGATTTGTCTTTAGGGTTGGCTACTTTATATTTGATTCATTGGGACATAATTTTATAAACAGAAAAATACCCATTAAATTAGATTAGAGAGAAATTGCAGCACATTTTTCAGTGTGTCCATATACATTATTCATTTCTCTACTGTGTGAAGAATCATTCCATGTATTATTTGTGAGAATGGCATAGCTTACAAATATTTGCTTATTCTTAGACAAATATGTCATTCTTATGATTATTATTATTTGTAGTTGATGAAAAAAATCTGTCTTCCAAATAAGAGTTGTCAGTATTTTTATGAAATATTAAATCTTAGATCTTGCTGTAAAAGAAATTCTGTCTTTTTAGATGATATCCAACTGGAGAAGTATAAACTGACATAGCTAATTAGTAGTAAACTGGAGACTAAAATGCAAAGATTTCTAAAGCTAGTCATAGCCATATTGGTGAAGATCTTTTAGTAAGACAGCATTTGGATCAATAGTGGAAACTACAGAAGTCGAGTAAGAGCTAAATCTAACTTTCTCTGGCATTATATTGACTTTACTCCCCATCTAAGATACAACAAATAAACAAACCCCAATTTGAACCCAGAAACAACGGTTTCTGCCTCCTACACATATATTGAAACATGAACTTCTAAAGTCCCTATATCTGTTTTCCTCTATATTACTGCTTTAAACTTGAGAGATAAACTGTAGGAAAACAAAAGAAATTGAGGGCATGGGCAGATACACAGTGTATGCTTGGACAACATGCCCCACATAATTCATTTTCTTCTTTTCTCTTTCTTAAATGTCTACTTGAGGTATAACAATCTGAGATTTTCCTAACTGTGCAGTTTTTGCTTCTTTTCATCTGTGTTTTGTGTTGACAAGTGCAGACCATTGACCTGAGAAATGGAAAAGATTACCTCCTATGCTTGGCCCATGCTTTGGAGGAGCCTGTTGCTTTATTCATGATATGGTCCATGGGGTAAACACTTGCAGCTGCCATGATGTTCCCAGGTAGAGCCAATGCCCTGTTTCTGGATAACTTTCTAAATATCTAGGGCACCGGAGATGGTACTCATCCTTTTTATTTTTAAGATAATAAAAATTCAATAAATAAAAGGATATAGAATTTCAAATTAAGGTGACAAGAAATCCATAATGGTCATTATAATACATATTGTTATCTTCAAGTAGTTGCTGAGATTACCAGATATATAGGCATATATAAGCACATAGAATTGATCAAACAATTAGGCATTCACTGTTCCTTTTATTTTTTTTTTCATGTATTTGGTACAGGGTCTCACTATGTAGCTTGGACTCATATTGATCCTTCTGTTTTTAGGCTCCCTAGCACTGGGATTACAGGCATGTGCCGCCATGCCTGCACTCATGTTCCTTTCAAAAAACCAATAGGAATTAATAGTGCAATTATCTTAGCGATGGTTCTTTCCTTTTAATCAGTCTCTTTCCATTTCACAGCATTTATTGTACCTCTTGGATTTTATGGATACAACCAGAGACCATATATATATATATATATATATATATATATATCTGAATTAGACCCACATGTGCAAGCATCATATTGTCTCCTTAGAAGAAGAACCTAAAAGAGAATTTTTCCTTCTGGGATAGGCAGGGGTTGTTTTCTGTATTCACCCGAGAGCCCAGAGCAGCTGTTAGTAGTGATGTGGCAGGAAGGTGCAGAAGCAACTGGAGTAAGTGAACCAGAGTAGATGCACACACACACACACACACACACACACACACACACACACACACACACACAGTGCTGCATCAGTGCAAAGACTGTGATGGAAACAAAAAGGCAGGTAGAGCTGAAATTGGAGCCAGTACTACCTCCACATGGACCTGAAGACTGTTGCCTTATTTCATAAGAAACTAGCAATTCTATACTTAAACTGGCATTCTAGTTGAGAATGAAGGGGCATTTGTCAAAATAGGAGGCTCAAGAACATTTTGTTGCATAGTTGGATAGCTCAATTTATAATTTTAAAGTATTTACTCTCATGGTATTTTGTCTGAATTTTAATTACTGTCCTGGCCTCTGTCAGCATTTGATCTGAAGTACTTGATCTCTACTTTACCTCAGGTGAGTCTTGCTTTGGATTCCCCTGAAAGTCTTAAGGAGCCTTGGCTTTCTAAAGATACAGCAATCAGACCCACGTAGGACACAGTGGTCCATACTAAGCCAGCTTTAATTCACAGTCTTTAAGGTCTATTTTGCATTCTTTTAGGTCCCAAATCTATATTCTGGCTGCCCAATAGCTCCAAACATAATAGAAGGAAGGTTGAGTTTCTTGAATCCTTATTTCCTTCACTGAAATAAAGTAGAAAAACTCTTCCCAGGATAAAGATGGAAAAAGTCATTCCCTGGAAGCTGGGATAGCAATATTAGTTGAACTATATCTCTTGAGGGACAGTGGATTTTTTTTCAACATAGCTCAAACTCAAATACAGTCTCATGTTTTCACTGTTCATAGAATTTCCTGCATATGCATATATATTTTTTCTCTCTTCAACTATGCATATTGCTGTGTCAGTAAATTACTGAACTACTTTAACAAGTAACTAAATCCTATAAATTGAAATTATATTCATTAAAAACTAACAAAATCCAACAGCATTTCTTCATTAAGCACTTTTAATGTGCCAACTTTATGCTAAATTATTTGCAGTCATTGCCATGGTTGATTCTTGTAACAGCTAGATTATTTTATGGCTCCATTACACAAATAAAAACACTGAAGCTTTAGAGTATGTATGTTGCCCCTGTCGTAAAACCAATGTGTAGTTATGTGTCCTCTGTCAAATCATTAGTAAATGCATTTGAATATATTTATTGTAAACTTTATAATTGCCTCCAGTTGGCTACATAGAGGAATAATAAAACATCCATTAATACAACCTACTATCTATGAAAAATTTCAGAAATTTTGAGAAAATCAGAACAATGACATTTAATTCTAGGAGAAATCCTAACTGTACTTTTTAAAAAATAATTTTATTGAGAAAAAGATAGCAATGAGATGGTTTCAAAACCAGTTACTAGCACAGTTTCAATAATTAATACATTGCATATTGTTGTCTTAGAGGTTATTCATTGTACAAGATGCAGACATGATACCCTGTCCATGAACACTGTTACAACAAATCTCTCTATTTAATGATCCAAGAGAATGTACCTGTGTATCTATCGTATTTTGAATATACAGATACAGAATGGTTGTTCGTTTGTATTCCACTTTTTTGTTTAGTTTTGTCGCAGAAGAGTATTCCATTCTCATTTAAATATTGTAGGTGCCTGAATTCAACAAAGTATTCCAATATAGTCCAGTAGTCCATAATAGAAGTGGGTTTTCCATAAGACCAGTAATGACAGAAATTATTGACTTGGTCAGGGAGATGGCTCAGCAGAATAAATGCTTCCCTGGCAAGCACAAGGGCCTGAGTTTAATCCCCAGTTCTGCCAAAAAAGAAAAAAAGAAAGAAAGAAAGAAAAAGAAGTTGTCGTCTTGAGCCTTTTACAGCCCAGCATATTAATATGGCTTTACTTTTTATACTTCATTTTTATAATTTTCTGCTGGATAGTTACAAACAAGATAAAGCAAGACCAATATAGCAAGAAATGTAACTTTTGTATCTGAAAAGTTCAGTCAAATCCCCTCAGGATTTATCCTGAAATCCTGTACCGCAGTTTGTAGATCTTTTGTCAGTGTCAGCCATGTGGATAAGTCACGGCCATTACTTGACCAATGTGCTCTCTGTGAAAGCCTCAGAAAATGTTATCTCTCCATGTGATTCTCTTTTGGCACACTACATCATTGATCACTTTCCTCTTTGGCCCCATAATCTCCTTGATCAGAAAATTAGGGACACAACTGAGTTACATAATGTTACAGTATAAGTTGTCCTATGTCCTGAGTCCTCACTGACCTTGAAAGGCTAGGGCCAAAAGTTTGGCTGTTCTTGCAGCCCTTCTTTTTCTCTAATTTTTGGTCTGAGAACTTAGGTTGTTAACCATCCAGAAGAGAAACTTATTAATATTACCCTACAACATAGGCAGTTAATCTTAACCTCAGTATCTGTCTGTCTATAAAACATCTTAGGCATAACATGGAACAGGTATTTTTCATCAAGTATTGATATGTTAAACCTTAAGTCCCTATAGAGTATGAAGAAAAAAATTTAAATTTTAAAAAAATATTTCAAAAATAGGAAAAATTGTTACATATTTTTACACAGAAATTTAGAAATGTAACCATTGTAGCAGGACAGTCCTATGACAAGAAATACTAACTCTAGAAAGAATAGCTTGATACTTTTGATTAGCATCACAACTTTTATTGTGGTACTGGGGATTGAACTCAGGACTCTGTGCTTACCAGGCAAGCACTTATTCTACTGAGTTATTTCCCAGACCCTAGCATCACATTTTAAATACATATTTTTCTCATTTCCTGAACCAGGCCTCATGCACTGCACTCAGATCTGATAATGGACACCCCAGTTTATGACTTAGATCTTTCCTTTCCTATCTGTTCTTCTCTAAAAAAATTGTACCTAATATCATACCACAGCCTGTAATTGAACTCCACTTCTTTCCTATGTATTATTGGTTTAGTTGTCTTATGTGTGGGTGAGCTTTTATATCACCTAGAATGCAACTATGTTCTTCAGCAAATTGCTCTGCTGCCTCCTGAGATACTGAATAGGCATCTACATTTACTCATTCTTTTGCATATGGTTCAGTCATGCAGGCAGGGTTAATCTGCAATGTAACCCTGGACTTTGCTTGCCATTTAGTATTGAGTTCAGATAAAATCCTAACATTTGCTCACCCTTTTTTTTCCCATTTCAATTACTTTACTTTTACAATGCTTTTTAAACAGTTTTATATCCCATAGGCTCATAACTGCTACTGTTTTTGCCTGTCTTTTATTGAGCAATTAAGAACAGGTAGGATATTTCCTAAAATGTAAGATGGATACTTCTTTGTTAAAGAGGAAAATAAGAAAAAAGAGCCTAAAGAAGAATCAAGGTCTTCCCTGGCAAGCACAAGGGCCTGAGTTCAATCCC
>NW_004524594.1:7466197-7487065 GCF_000260255.1 Octodon degus
GAGGAGGAGGAGGAGGAGGAGGAGGAGAAAAGTAGAAGAATCTAGGAGACTTGTGGCAGGATCTTTCAACAGAAGCTTTGAATGCAGGGAGTAGAGGTTAAAGGGAGCTTGCTTTCTGTTGAAGTTGTTGGTTGCATCTGGGGACCATTCATCTAGACAAAAACCACAAATGTGCCATTGCCTAGAGGGTGAGGATCTGCTTGCCAGGGGATTTGGAATGCCTGCTAAGACTCCATCTTTTATGTAATTGAATCGGGCTTCCAACTTCTCATTCTTCATAAGAAAATTCTGCCAGGAAAACCTTAAGGTCTCACTTTGGGAAGACGTTCTAAGCCGTGAGAAACACTGGAAGATCTATAATTGTCAGGAATCACAGATGGAAACACAATATAATGGGAAGGTTAGCATCAGATATTGTTTTATTTAGAAGGAGGCTCTGAGCCATTTCTAAATATAGATAAGACAGAGTAGGATATGTAGAGAGCATCAGGCAGGCAGGCAGGATCGCTGTGTCCTGGTCAGAACTCTCTTTGTTGCTAGTACTACACAGTGACTTTGACTAAGTCCTTTGAGTAGTGAGGCTTTAGCTTTGTTTAGCTGTTTATTACAGAAAATTAAGTGTTTTACTTTTTCATTCCTATTTATCGTGTGACTTCTGCCCTGTAAGTGCAGAAAACTCGCTAGGAAGGCTATTAGTCAATAGTAAAATTTACAATGTGAACAAAGAAAACAATCAAAAATTTAAAAAGGAAATCAACTGTATCATTTGTGGACAATGCACACCAGTATGCCTTTTATCGCTTTAAAACTCTCTGACTCCAAGAAGTTTGCTTTTTTTTTTTTTGTATTTGTTTATTTGTTTGTAAAGCTGCAGATCAAACACAGGGCATGGCACCTGCTAGATATGTGTTCTGTTACTGAGACACCTGAGAGAGCCACCCTCAAATGGATCCGCACACTCCAGCAACCTGGATGGATACCTATTTCATTTTCATGGTCTTACACTCTTTTTCTGCACAACAGCTTGCATGATCTCTCTGAATCCTGTGTATGACCACTGTAATGCACAACACCTAGCACCCAATGAAGCCCTGATGCTGCTGAAACAGTATCCATGCATCTTATCATGGCCCTAATAAACATAGAATTTTTAAAAAGGTCTTTGAAACACACCCTGAGTTGTCTGCAATTCATTCTCCCTCACATAGCTCCCACTCCAAGGCTTTTATTTGCAACCCTTCCAAAGCCTCCAAAGACCTTCTCCATACAGAATGATTGCAATTTTTAAAAGTATTAAATATTGAACCCTGGATTGCGTACATGCTATCCAAGGGCTTTATAGTGAGCCCCACCTTCAGATCTTTTAAAATTTGTATTTCAAGATACAGTCTTGCTAAGTCTTCCAGGTGACCCAAATTCATGACCCTTCTGCCTCAGCCTCCTGGAGCGCTGGAGTTGTAGCCATGCATCAGCAATTTTGGATTACCTTTTGAAAATAAAACAAAAGATCCAGTGTTCTTTCTCTGAGATCTTGGACTGCCTAAGTCATTATTGACATCAGGGCTTCACTTCTTTGTAAAGAACTGCTCTTCAGCCAACCCATCTAACACAATGCCATTGTTGAGTTCTCTTCACATCAATACTTTTTTTTTTTTGTTTTGTCCAGAGATCCCATGTGGAGACTGTGTGATATTTCTAGCTCTGTGTTTGTTGTCTATTCTACCACGAAGTGAGTGCTGGGTCAGCAGTGTCCCTTCTTTCACAGAACTGTCTCTAGCATTCAGTCCACTGCTTGGCACATAGTTCCAATTCCCAGAAAAATCCCCAAAGGATTGGATATATCCCTGAAAGGAAGTTCAAGAGCACTGTGGCTGGGGTTCAATCCCTGGCCTGCCATGCCAACCCTGCCCCCGGGGCATGCTGAGGCAGTCACTGAGACTGGGCATGGTGGTGTACACTTGTAATCCCAGTGCTTTGGAGGCTGAAAACATGAGAATCACTATGAGTCTGATCTATGCAGTGAGACTCTGTAGACCCTGTTCTAAATACATAAGAAAGAAAGAGGAAGTTCAATGGTTACAATTCAAAATTGGTCCTGTGTAGGCTGTTGATAGAAGCCATAGTGAAATACAATTAAATATCCTATATTACTATCATTAATACAATTTTATTATAATCTAGTTATATTTAATGAACCTCTTTAGATACAAAGGAGAAATATTTAAAATAATGTTTACATCCAGTACATGGAAATTCATACTGACAGTTCCAATTTACACAGTTTTCTGTTCAGGAAAAAGGCTTTATGTCAAAAATATTCTTTATAAAAATTATATTCTAACATAGCTAAACACTATAAAAACTGAATTTTTTCCACTTATTTTCAATACTACCAGATATAAGCATGCAAAATTGGTCACAAAAGTGATAAAAATTGAATAGAAGAAAAAAAAGCATTTAAGCATTAACTACTCCTTTAAATAGATCAGTAGATTAGCATTCATTTGTTCAAGCTATCCTGTTTATATACATATATATTTACTTTTCCTTTTTTTTCCCTTTCCCTTGTCCCAGTTGTTCCTTCTCTTTGAACAGTTTCTTTCCATTTCACAGTATCTGTTTCAACTTTCAGATTTTATCAACTCTTTCAGGTTCTTACACTAGGGAGACAATATGATGTTTATACATTTAGGTCTTAATTTATTTTACTTATGAGTATGGTTTCTATTTGCATCCATTTACTTATAAAAGCCACAAATTGATCTTTCTTATAGATGGATAGTACTTCACTGCATAAAAATAGCATATCTTTTTATCTATTCCTCAGTTGATGGGCGTATGAGTTGTTTCCAAGATTTAGCTATGACAAATTGCATACAGCAGCACAATTTGTCATAGCTAAATCTTGGAAACAATCCAGATGCTCATCAACCGAAGAATGGATAAAGAAAATGTGATACTTTTACACAATGCAGTATTACTCATCTAAAACAGCATAAATTTGAGTCTTTTCTCAGTAAATGGATGAAACTAGAGAACATACTCTTAAGTGAAACAAATCGGACCCTCATGGGCAAACATTGTATTGTCTCCTTAATGTGAGAACCTGAAAGACAAAAGTGGAATCTAAAGGGTATAACAGATACTTAGAAAAGGGAATGAGGACCTGCCAAACAGCTTAGTGGATTAAAGTGCCTGCAATCAGGCACAGGGGCCAGGGGTTCAATCACCAGGCCTTCCGTGCCAGCCCTGCCCCTGGGTTGCGCTGAGATGGCAATTGAGACTGGGTGTGGTGGTGCACACCTGTAATCCCAGCTCTTGGGAGGCTGTAAACAGGCAGATCACTATGAATCTGATCTAGTAGTGAGACCCTGAATACCCTGTAGGCCCTGCCCTAAAATACAAAAAAAAAAAAAAAGAGAGAGAGAGAGAGAGAGAGAGAAAGAAAAAGAGAGAAAAAAAAAGAAAAGGAAAGAGAATGAACTTATTCCAAATGAAAGAGTTACTGAGTTGAGAAAAGGACAAGAGAGGGAGTGAGAAGTGAGATTTACCTATGTATGTAAGCAGGATGATTTGGAAAACTGTGGTGTGCATTTCTGCTGGACTATGGAAAGAAGCAGCTAATGTTTTAATGTGTTTTCTCCTCTTTTTCCAATTGTTTTTACTTTTTCTCTCCTAAATTTCTTATACATTTCTTTCTTTTTTACATTCGTCTTCCAATTTTACATATATCTGGCAATATGGATAACTGCTTAGAAGACAACACTATGTATGACAACAAATACTGTGTAATTCATATGTCTTTGTTAAGTGAAATTATGTATCACTTGTATTTTTTTAAATTCTAATTTGTACTCTCTTTAAAAAAGATTAAAAAATTGTGCTGCTATAAACATGAGTGCATATATATATATATATATATATTGCTCCAATATGTTTTCACTGTTTTGGAAAAATACACAGTGAAGGGAATAGCTGGGTGGAATTGAACCTCTAATCATAGTTTTTGACGAATCTCCAGACTGATTTTTATAATGGCTGTACCAACCTGAACTCCCACCAAAAGCGGAGAAGTGCTCTTTTTCCCCCATGTCCCCTCTAGCATTTGTTGTTGGTTGATTTTTTTTTAATTTTTATTTATTTGTGTGTGTGTGTGTGTGTGTGTGTGTGTGTGGCCAGCTCAGCCCACCAGGGTCGGGGCTGGCTGGCATGTGGTGCTGGGGGATTGAACCGCGGTCCCTGTAACTTTGCTAAGCTTGTTCTAAGTAGGTGCTTTAGACCACTGAGCCATCCCACCAGCCCCATTGGTTGACTTCTTGATGACACCCATTCTTCATGGACTGAGATGAAAACTCAGTGTTATTTTAATTAGCATTTCTGGAATGACAAATGATGTTTGATGTTTTTTCATATATTTATTTGTCATTTATGGTTCTTCATCTGAAAAATGTATAATCATCTCAGATGTTCATTTTTTGATTGGGTCTTTGAATTTTGGGGGCTGGATTTTTATGTATTTGGTTTAGTTTTTAAATTTTACTCACCTATTTTCCTCATAAATCAGACATCTGATTACATACTACTCTTCTCTAGTACATATGATACTCACAAAGGCTTATATTATATAAAAGAATCTGTTGGAGTCTTAGAAGATCAGAGGAAGAAAGTATCTTTAAGCACGTATCATAAAGGAAAAATGATTGGATCCCAGAGAGACAAAGGGAGAAGAGAAATAGATGTGTGATACTGCCTTGATTACTTTTTACTCCTTGCTGGGACAAAATCTCGACACCCAAAATTAAGAAAGGAAAGGTTTATTTAGCTCACAGTTAGTGGAGGTTTCAGTCTGACTCACTGACTCCAAGGCAGAGGACAGCAGTTCATGGCTGCAGAAATCAGCAAAGAGCAGAGGAAGGAGCGGCAGCTGCGGCATCTATCAAGCCTCTCTCCCTTCCTTCCATGCCGACTGCGAAGACCTGGAGCTCCTGGAAGTCAGTGGCCGCAGCTGCTGCAAAGATCAGAGGATCAAGCTTCTCGAAGGAAGTTGAATGCAGAAGCCTTCCTCAACCCCTTTATATACCCTTTAAGTGTTGTGTCACTCTGGAGCGGCCCTCTCTGCGATGCGAGGCCCCCCAGGCCCCGGGGCGTGGAACCACCACACTGATGCAGCCCACTTGACACAATGTCTCAACCACCACAGACATACACTGAGCCACTGTGAAGAAGTGGAGGCCCCTGAATGCCCTGAATCATGTGCGATTCCTTTCCGTACTGGAGACCATCAGTAGGTGTGTTATTCACTGCATAAATGGTGAGGACATTGAAGGTTAGGAGGATTAAAGAAAAAATCCTTTAAGGAATGGGGAACCATACAGCCACTGTACTCGGTCTGAAAGTGCAAACAGCCTGTTTTCAGAGTATGGATCAGATTAGCCTGGCGGTCCTTTCACCCCAGTGAAAGCTTTCAGTGCATGTGGGCATGCTGGTGGGCATGAGGAGGTCCTGTAGATAGAGATCCGGCTCTTGTGGCTCCTCAAAGGCTTGCCTTGTCTAATTCTAACTTGTGAGGGTGGACTGTTGACCAGTACAAAAGTGATACTTACATAAATTTGAAACTATTGTATGCTGATGCACAAAAAGGAAAATTTCTGCATAATCCCACCACTCAGTCATTGTACTGCTTGTCATGTGATCTCTTAGTAGGTACAGAAATATGGATATGTGTTCATAGATTTATTTATAATATATGTGATATATGCATATAGCCATATATACTTTATATGCATACATATCATATGTGTATGTTATTAAATGAATAATGTGTGAATGTATCCCTTTTATTTAATTGTACGTAATTTTACATAATATTATTATGCTGTATGAACTCTGCTTTAGCTAATCTCATATAACTCAGCAACTATGTTAATGACTATTAATAACCCTGAGAATGTCTTGCCAGACAGACACACCACTGAACTATATCCCCTGACCAAGAAGTGATTTTACTGATACTAATATTTCATTATATAATCATATTATACCTTGTAATTCTCTTTCAATAAGGAAATATGAGTGTTTGTGTTCTAAAGAGTTCTAGTAGCACACACTTTATACAGGATTTGATTCTGGAAACAATAATATATATATATATATATATATATATATATATATATATGTATTTTTTTCAACTGCTGAGTGTGCTGTCTTGGATACTTTACTCTCATTGCTGAGACAAAATACCCACTGTCCAAAATTAAGGAAGGAAAGATTTGTGTAGCTCTCAGTTGTTGAAGGCTTTAGTCTGTAATCAGCTGCTTTCAAGACAGGGTGGCACGGCACAGGGGCAGGGCGTTAAGATGCTACAAGACAGCAAATCAGCAAGAGCAAAAGGGAGGGGGAGCAAGCCTCTCTCCCCTTTACACTGGAAGCGGGGTACCGCCCCACCGCGTAGCCCTCACACCATCTGTGTGCCCTCTTCTTGCACAGGCGCAGGATGTTTACAACTTCTCAAGTTGACACATTGAACAACATCCTAGAGGGTAAGGGCGTGTCCGCTGCACAGTAGGTAGGACTGCTGAGATCCTGAGTTACGCTTCTGCGCTTTTCATGTTGATGCATTATCTCAACCATTATGTGTATATTAGCTGCAGAGCAAGGAAACAGGATTTTACTGCATCCATAATGAACTCAAAATGTTAACATTCACCATCTTTATCAGTTATTCTTGTTTTATTGTGGTACCAGGGATCAAACACGGGACCTTGCTCATGCCAGGCAGGCACTTATGCCACTGAGCTGTCTCCCCAGTCCTATCAGTTATTCCTGAAGCAAAAGAAAAGTGTTTTCTATTTGCCAAGTCTTTACATTCTCTCTAATAAGATGATGTGGCTATCTCCTTTTGATTTTTCCTTTCCTCATCGCATGATAATTCCTCATGGTGAACTGATTCCTTAGTTTATCACATCTGCACAATAGAAATTGAAAGATTGTTTTCAAATGTTCCACATCTAATAAATGACCCCAAGAGCCTCACACATGCTAGACATCAATAGTGCAGAGACTAAATTAGTTATTGACTATGGTATAAGAAAAAATATCCCTCAAATGAATGGCTTAAAACAACCCAATGTGTTACCTAGTGCTTTTTGTGAGTCAAGAATCCAGGCAAAACTCAGTTGGCTCTTCTGGTCCTGGGATTCTGCTAAGCTGAAATCAAGGAATTCTCTATGACTGGAGTCACTGCAGTCCTATAAAGGGTTCCTAGGGCAGGGGCACATTCTCTCACACACTTGCTCCTTAGATGCTGCAGAGTTCTTGCTAGCTGATTTCTGGAGACATCACTTCTTCCTCATGTTGTCTTCCCCACACAGCTCCTACCAACCAATCAATTTTCCAAGCCAGGTTTCTGAAAGAAAATGTGAGCCTTGGCTTGAAAGTTCAAAGACAAAATATATTTGTTCCCTTTTGAAAAGCAATAATCAATTTCCATTCTAATGTATTCATTAGAAGAAAAACATTTATACTCAAAGGGATAGAACACACAAAAACAAATATATTGGTTAAATTCTATAGAAGGAGAGAATCCAAAGAATATATATGTGATAGATGATAAACACTAGAGTGAAAGTTTAAATTTAAAAATTATTACCATAAAAGACACATTTGCCATTTATTCCTATAGCTCCTGCCAGTGTCTATGGCAGGTATGGTAGTCTTCTTTTGCATCTTTAGTTGTGTTGTCATTGCTGTGTCAATGTACTGAATCCAATTAAACTATTTATTATTCATCATGACTTGTAATGTGGAGAAGAGCTAGCATCTTCAGGGTACTAGATCTGCTGGATAAGGCAGCTGAGGATGTAGAGTAATGTTCTACAAGCCTGCCTTCCCTGGGCTGACTTACAGCAGCAGCATTTGGAGGATGTCTGATGACACCTTGTAAAAAAAAAAAAAAAAAAAAAGAAAGGAGACTTCCAGAACTGTTTCTGAAACAGACAAGGTTGATGGGAAGCGTGTTTGGAGCTAGGGGAGGATTTTGAAGAGGATAATGGCAGTATGTCTTTTACTGTGATTTTTTTGGTAAATTTAAGCATTAATAATGTATTTTCATCACATCATTGATATAGACATAGACGTAAGTTTGGAAATGGAGGATCAGAAGTGATGGGGCCCACAATGTCAATTCCAGATGCACGGCGGACAGCCAGGGAATCTGTAAGCTGCTCAGTTCAAGACTCCTGAAGCCTTGAAACAGAATGAATCAAGAATATGGCACTGGTCTGAGAATGAAGGCCTGGAAGCACCCTAGAAGGCTGCTGGTATTTCTGAGTTCAAAAGCTGAAGAAACTGGAATTTGACACCCAAAGGCCATGGAAGTAGAAAAATTGTACCTGCTTAAGGAGAGTGGCTATTTCAAATGCAGGCAGATGTCCTCCCCTTTCTCCTTTTAATTTTTTTGGGCTGTAGGCATATGTGATGGCCACATCCACATGCATGGTAGCTCTTTCCCTCTCCATACTCAGTTGTCACTGGGGCAAAAAAGCACGAATCCAACAGCGTGCTTCACTAAACTGCTAAGAGATGTCTAGTAAGACCATGTGAACAATCACCATTTGAGGTCACAGCAAAGATACAAGGAATTGGGGCTCAGGAGAAGCCTGCTTAGAAATAGCCTTCCATAGCAATAGATGAAGGAATGAGTAATTCTTAATCTGAGTTTCCAAATGCCTTTACTGGAGAGATATATTTGATCCCAATTTTGGATAACATGGCTCTGAGGCAAAGGGGGATGTTAGAGGCAAATAAACATGATGAAAAAGGAACCACCAGCATGAATGAAGGCACAGAGGATTCAAAACGGTAGGTCTCATTCATTTCAACATCACTGAATACTATATGTCACAGTAACAGTCTGGTCAGGCTAGAGGACACAACAAATCTTAAGTCTTATCTGACTCCTGGCAGGAAGACCATTAGCCCGATGTTCTTATTGCTACTCAGTGATGCTCCATCATTTTTCTAGACCAGTAACTGTATGTCAAATTTCATTATAGCATCACAGACCTGGAGAACGTTAGAAAGAATCATGTAGCGTATCTTGCTTCGTGGAAACAGAATGAGCTTGCTATCTGAAGCACCTGAATCCTGTTTGGGCCACTTATCCGCCACTTGCCTAAGTCATTTAACCTTGCTAAATCCAAGTGCCCATGGCTCTAAAGTAGAGCAATTATAATTACATCAAGCTGCTATTGGAAGGATGAATGAAGATAACATTTGTGAGAACACACGGCTCATTGCCTCATACATAATACTCAATATGCCTTGTCGTCCTTCCTATTTTTTTTTCCGATTTCACCCTCATTTGTTCTTCTTTCCACTTAGAATTTCTCTTAAATTATTACATAAGATGTGATCACCAAGAATTTTTTTAAAGCCTGCATGGAAAAATTAGCCACTTTTACATCATTTTAAATCCTTGACATCATTGCTTATCCTAGAGGGCTGAGAATCATGAAATTAGTGCAGAATTTACTCTACTTTAATTCCGTTGTACTAAATTACTACACTGCACATCATACGACATTGTGTCTTTAGTCATTTTACACACTTAGTCACAAAAGGCGCAAATCTTCTGAAAGGTACAACTAACACCACTAATTTAAAATAAATCTAGAGAACTATAATAAGTACTAAGCAAACAGATAGTTAGCATAAATGACTTAAGAATCTGCGTGCTTTTATCTTAAGAGAGACATTTAATACCTGGGCTAATTATGGATGTAGCACTGCCTGACACCTTGTAATTTATGCTTCTCTTCTGATTTCTTCTTTATTTAAAGAAATTACAATCCTTTGCATGAGATATTCTGTAAACCTGAGACTGTAACACAAATTATAGCTAGATTTAATTTCAATACAGTATTTAACAGTTCTCCCAGCAGTAATGCTAGTTTAAGCATGCACATTTCTCAGGGAAAAAAAAAATCTTCTGAATTCGTTAGTCATGAAAGAAACAAAACAAGATATGCCCCAGACTGCATAAAACCTAAATACTCCTCGGTTTGTGCTACTGCTGCTTGAAGAAAGTATCTTCTTCCATAACATATTTGAGTAAATGAATATTAAAAAATAAAATAAATTTTTCAAGTTTCTGGAGTCACCCAATTTCTAATAATGAGTCTATAATTTGTTATAGATTGTATCATGCTCTATTTTTAAATCATATGTATCCCAGTTTTTCTTTCATTTGGGTCTTAATTCAATATGTGCAATATGATCAAAAAATACAATGTATACTTAAAGGAAATTAAATGAGATACAGTAACATTAACCTCCCTTAAAACAGTCCCATGTACCTAAAACAAACATCGCCATCAGTCTTGCAGCTTTCTGAAGGACTCTGGAAGCCCTTTTCTGCAGCTTCTTTTGAGCTTTCCTGTCTCCTTGTCCTGCTCTGATTAGAAATGTTTACCTTTCATCATCATTTTGACGTTCAGAGTCAGTCAGAAGTTGGTACCAAGTCCAGTGGGTAAGATGAAGGAGATGACAGCAGAATATTTTCATTTTGGGGTATCAGGGATCGCACTGAGGACTTGCACCCACTGGGAAGGCCCTTATGCTGTAGTGCTAGCCCTGGAGCCTAATATTTTTTTAAAAACATGAATTTCCATTGGCTGATTCATGACAGCAGTACTTGCCATAGTTCTGAGTATGCCCCATAATCTTGAAAGAGAACTCTAGAACTTCTTCAGAAAGTGGCAAGAACAAAGGGATAAGTGTTTGAAGTGAGCAAAAGAATGTTGAGAAGGGTTGGTGAAACTACAACGTCTTCTGTAATGAATTTTTAATTTAAACACACTTTATATTTTTTGATCAGGCTATTCAAAAATTGCAAAGTTTTGCCCAGCTATTCCAGTGATCAGAAAAATATCTTTGACAAAAAAAATAGATAAATAAGATGCTGCCCCATTAAAAGAAAAAGAAATCTCAATGGAAGTTGAAATGGCAGCTATTTTCTATTAAAATTATATATAGAATAAAAGCACTTGTTAGAGTTATTAATCATAGTAGGGTGAATCAAGAATCTTTAAAAATGTTTCTATGCTGTGAGGTGATTACGTTTGTCATCTCATTCAACATAATTAAATCATTAAATGATTTCTGAATAACTACACAATTTGACTCTTGATGTATAACCATGGCTTTGGGCCAATGACATAGCTCAGCACCATAAACACCTGGGTGGCAAGCACAAGATCCAGAGTCCAATTCCATGTATCGCATGCCACACCAGCCCACGAGGAACTGGGTGTGGTGGCACGTGCATGTAATTCCAGCATTGCGGAGGCTGAGGCTGGAGGATTGCTGTGAGTCTGAACTGTGTGGTGAGACCCTGTATCAAAAATTAGATATATAGATATAGATATAGATATAGATATAGATAGATATTCATAACCTTTTATTTTACCTCTACAGTCCAAAATTTTAATTACAAACCAAAGCCTTTTCTATATAAACCATATTTTTCTGAAACTTGAAAAAATTTTATCTCCTTGGTGTGATCTATTTGCTTGGAATATCTAAAAAATGTTTGGATTTCTGGCAAAAATTGTATTTCCAAGAGATTCACTGGGGAAATGTGTCTTTGAAGGAGCACTGAGAAAAGTAAGGGAAGACGAGATAGACCATGACAGGGTCCCGCTGTACATGAACAGTCTTCCAAGAAGAGGGTCTGAGTAGGAAGACCCAAATCAGCAGAGCTCCTGTGCACACTTGCAACCACACTTGGAGTAGCCAGGAACAGGGCAGGAGAACCCTGTTCATGATAACTTCATTGGTCAAGAGTGGCCCAAGTATACTAACCTCATGTTTTCTCAGTGTGTGGGAGTGGGTTTGACATGGGTAACTTGGGCAGAAAACCAGGAGTAGAGTTTGAAATTGCCAGGTAATGGCTCATGAATTTTCATTTGCTTCTATGAAGGGGGATCTGAGCAGCACATACCCATGGCAGATAGAGTCCAGCCCTTCTGCTGCCCAAACTCATGTCTCCAGATGCATTAGGAAACAGATCCTCTGTAGTTGCCTTGCGCTTCTCCTCCTCAGAGGAAACCAAAGAATGTAGATTGTAAAATGAACTTCTGATCTTGTCACTAAAGTTATACCATCAGAGAAGCAAATTGTACTATTTCCTCCATCACCCTCTATCCATTTCAACCCCTGGCTGTGCATGTTTCCATGTCTTAGCTGGATGCGCCACCCGGGGCTTCACCCTTGCTGTTCTAAGCTCCTAGAGCTCATAATTGCTTCAGGATCTATTTGTTATATGTATCCACAAATAGTTAAATAGGGATCCAGGGATAAGAGAATCACTTAGGTTTAAAATGCAAGGTGCAATCAAATATTTGGTGAATTTTAATTTTAACTTTTAAATTAGAAGTTTATTACAGTACAAGATACATATGCCATTGACTTATCAAAATCCTTCTTACCACACTTACGCTGTCCTTCATGCCACTTTTTCAGAAGCTTTGAAAATCTTTCCTAAGTGTTTTATCAGGTGTGATAAAAAATGTAGTGAGTGGTTCTGCCAAGTGCAATCTAATAGAGAAGTAGGTTTGTATAAAGAGATTATACCCACCTTATTCACCATATCTCACAGAGTACAACTCCTGACATTTCTTCAAAGTCAACAATAGCCTTGAGGGCCAGCCAAATAGATCAACGGATTAAAACACCTGCAAGCAAGTGCAGTGGCCAGGGATTCAATCTCCCAGGGCCTGCCATGGTGGCCCCACCCCCGGGGTGCACTGAGATGGTGATTGAGACTGGGCATGGTGGCATGTGCCTGTAATCCAGGTCTTGGGAGGCTATAAACAGGCAGATCACTATGAGTCTGATCTAGTAGTGAGACCATGAACACCCTGTAGATCCTTCCCTAAAATACAAAAAAAAAAAAAAAAACCCTTGAAACCTGGACATTTCCAATCGATCTGAAACATCCAGGGAGCCATAATAGAACATCTCACAAGACTCACGAAAGAAGGCTCCAGAAGAGTTTCAGACAGTGGCAAGAATGATAAGTATGCTTTAAATGACAGATGCTGTTTGAGCGGGATTAATGACAATGTATCTTATACTATAATACTTTTTAAAAAATGTAATCGTTCCATGTTCTTTTTACCACACCTACTTTCCCCCATGCCTATATCATATTACTAACAGCCCGATTTCCTTTTGTCAACAAAGGTCTATAATCTGTGTTAAAATGGTAAGCTAGTCATGTCCACACAAGAAGTCCTAGTACTGTGATAGCAGTTTTAGTTGACTAAGACAGTATGTTGACCCTCAAAAAGAGCATTTCCTTTTAGGGTCTATGCTAGCTATTCATTCATATTCTAAACACCTTAATGTTAAGAGAAGGGAAATTGCAACATACCAAAGGACCTGCTTAATTACATGAGAGTGGCCACAGAATGGCTCCATGGTTATTTCCCAGGACTGCAAGTGTAATATACACATGCTATGCTATTAACTTGGTGGTTGATGGAACCCCCAGCCCACCTGACTTTCAGCAAATCCTGTCCAGTGTCTACCTCTTCAAACTTCATTTATTCCTCCCAAAGGAAAATCTCCACTATACTTAGTAATAATGAGTGTCCTGGTCACCAGCATGTCCATGAGGAGCTGGGTGAATTATATGACTAATGGAGCTTCCCAAAGATGCCAAGCATCCTCTGGTGCATCTTCTAAGTTCACCTAACCTGTCTGTTTCAGACTTCCTCCTCCTGGAACCTTCACATTCAGTCGTTTCCTGTTTCACAGGATGAGTTGGGTATCCTCACATCTATCATTAGACTAAGGTTTCTTCCAGGCTTATAAAATCTACGCCACCAGTGAATCTGCCCATTCCCTGGTTTCTTTGCTGGGATATCAAATCACATAACCCAAATTAAAAAAAAAAATCAATGGTACATTCCAAACGCAGTTAATCAATTCTACTCACCAGTTCTCTCAGGATTCTTGATGGTATTTGCTAGCTAATCCCTGTAGCTTCTGTGAAGCGCCATCTCTTCTTAGTTATCAGACCAGCACATCCCCAGCCAATTTACACTGAGCTGCAATCCTGGTTATTGACCTGGTAGAAGAGAGCTGAAGCAGCAGCAGCTCTTGAGAGTAATACCTCTTGCCTTAAGGAGGCTAAGGGCTAGGCAGCATCTTCCTGCAGTAGGGAAGTGATTAGGGAGATAAGAACTCACAGGGAAGAGTGAGCCTTTTGGATGAGGTGGCCCAGGTGAGTCTGTAAAGCTAAATACATAGGACTCCCCCAGGGGGCCCAGTTCCATGATATAGAGTTCAGGGGTTTTCTGTATGAGTTAGAACACAATAGATCTACTGGGTCTGAAAATGAATAGTTTTGGGAGCTCTCTGCCTGCAATTATTAACTCCTATGTTTCATATTAGTCCTGTAGGAAATAATCCCTTTTGTACAACCAAGGAAGCTCTCTGACCTTTACTCTTAGTCTTGTTCTTTTCCTTTACTACTTTACTTTCTTATTATTTCTATTCCTGGTTTCAATACAACTTAGTAATGATCTGTTCGATCTCTGATCCTTATAGACATTATTCCCAGACCCAGGTGGTGAGTGATGTGGCCTCAACTCTTCAATACATTGTTTCCTAGGTTATCAACCATTCCATCTCAGGATTGAGTCCATAAATTTGGGCTGGAAGCTCTTGATCTATATTCTCTTCCATATAAGCACTTTCCCTTCAGCTGAAGAAAGAGCAGTCATGATTTCAAGACTCACTTCCCTACCTGCTTTCACAGGCCAGCGTTATGCCAAGAGAGTGAGACAGAAATAAAATATTATTCATGAGCTATTCCTTGTGGATAAGGCCTCTAAGTGATAAAAAGAAGAAGTAAGGACACTAGGTGGAGAGAACCTTGAGACCACCCAATGAGTCAGGCATTTTTATGGTTTGTTGATAAACAAATAGCAATGAGACAGTTTCAAATCAAATTGGAAGTACGGTTTCAACAAATAACACACTGCATATATTCTTCTTAGTGGTTAATTGCTGTACAAGATGCGGACTTGAGATCCTATTTACAAACACCATTAGAACAAATCATTCTATTCATTAACAGAATGTAATTATGTATCTATCCTAACCACCCTGAATACACAAATACAAAATGGACATTCATCTGTATATGCTTTTTTTTGTTAAATTCCGTTATTTGAATATTATAGGTGTGTAAAGTCAGAAAAATATTCTAAAAGAGTCCAGTAGCCCATAATAGCATTGGGTCTTCCGCTTCACTGGCAATGTCAGAAATTGTTGACCTGAGTCCTCTACAGCTCAACATAACAGCATGGCTTCCCTTCTTATATTTCGTTTTTATACTTTCCTTCTGGATGTTTAATCAAGAGATCAAACAGTTACAGAGTAGAAGGATATGCATACAGATTGGCACACGCCTCCTCAGTCAGACGGATGGCACGCAGTACCAAGCACAGCCCACTTGAAGTACTGTAGCACTGATCCCTGAGAGGGCAGTCTTAAAACAGCCCACTTAAACATCTCTGAGATGGGCCGGAATGGCTCTGCATAGACGCTCTCACATTCAGCAACCTGGCTGATCATGTCCGTATGAGCCGTGCACTTGATCTCGCTTTCTGATTTTTAAAGCGATGAAAAAAAAAAAAACCCACAAATTTTCATAACCAGATAATAAGAGGTTAATATTAGCTATGATGCTGGGTATCATTATGTTCCAAGTAGTTATTCAGGGAAACATATAAACCAAAAAGAATTTTACAAAAAGAAACAGATAACAAACACTTTTTCAAAGTATTAAGACAGACTGTTAGTATAAATTAAATAAATGAGCCCCGTGGCTTACCTTGCAGTGCAAAGCTGGAGGGAGATATCCTCTTGCAGGAAAATCCAAGGTCCCTGGAGGAAATCAGAAGTGTGTTGGGGGCATCAGCTCCAGTGTAAAATAGACATAGCCCCACATTGCCAACTCTACTAGATCTTTCCTCAGCATGAAAGTATTTGAGGGAGATAGCTCGGCAGTCTAGGCACCTGTTAGGCAAGCACAGGGACCTGGGTTTGATCCCCAGTACTGTATGCCTCGTAAGCCACAGAACCGCAGGTTGAGTGTGGACCACTGAAACCGGGCAGTGGAGTGCTGCACACCTGGAATCCTAACAATGGGGAGGCTTAGACAGGAGGATCACCTTGAGTCCAAGCTGCGTACTAAGATCCTGTATCAAATAAATAAGTAATTTTTTTAATGTTTTAAAAAGTATTTCATATTTTCCAATGTCTGTTACCTCATTTACAATAAAAGGATAATACCACCTAATTCACAGATCTTAAGGATATAATATAAAGATGTAGAACTGTCCAGCATGATGAATGGCCTAAAGTCAGTTTTTTTAAAAAATGCCTGAATCATTGAAGGAAAATGGATTTACCTTGAGACCATATGCTGTGTGCAAAATGTGAGAAGCAAAAGATGAAATATCACATGATTTCTCTCATTCAAGAAACCCAAACTATAAGTGAAAAAAGCAAAATAGAAGTGACAAGAAACAAGAAGATAAATGTTTTGCAAAAGGGAAGGGGGCCAACTGCTGGGCCGGAGGTAGAGAGGACTTGAACCCCTGTGCACGCGGGCCAGTTCTCCACGGCCTGTGGCAGCGCTGCACGTGGCAGACGTGTCCAGACAGAATACAATGAATGCGTAAAATTCACCCAGCTCTTCACACCTTCATCCAACTCTTCTTGCCTGCGGCCAGTTCTAATATAATTTCTTTACTTTACTATTTACTTATGAACTCCTTTATTTCATTAATATTACTTTTTACAGGGTTAACTTTTTTCAAAAATAATTTTATTGAGAAACAAATAGCAATGAGACAGTTTCAAAACCAATTAGTAGGACAGTTTCAATAATTAACACATTGCATGTTGTTGTCTCCTAAGTGATTATTCATAGTACAAGATACAGACAGGATATTATTTTTAATACTTTTACACTAAACTATGTGCTCAACTGCCTCCTTTTTTTTCTTTTTCTTTTTTTGAGACAGATCCTGGATAAGATACAAAGTTGCCCAAGGTGGGCTCCAACCTGTTACCCTCCTGTCTCAGCCTCCCAAGGTCCAGATATCACAGGCCTATTCCATTAGGTCAGGCTCATGTATTTGTACATTAACTTGAGGATCATAAAAATATCCCCCCAAAATGTAAATTCTCAAAATACATTACAATCATTTTGTTCACTTTCAGACAGTCTAGTGACTTTCACTGGATGACTAAGTTAGTAAACCCATTAATTATGGATTTTAATGTTTTTTTCATATTTATTAGTTTCTGTAGAGTTTACATGGTTGGAGGTTTTTGATAGTTTTAATGTTTTAGATGTCAACATCACTTTTTGGAAATTATGATGCCTCAAATATTAGCAGAAGACATAATTCAAATAATTTTCACATTTTTTCTTATATTATTGGATTATTTAAATATGATCTGAGAACTACATGTGTTTTAGATGTGTCTTTTGTTTCAGGCCCATAAAGAATTAATTTAGGGGGGCTGGTGAGATGGCTCAGTGGTCTAGAGCACCTACTTAGAACAAGCTTAGCAAAGCACAGGGACCACGGTTCAATCCCCCAGCACCATATGCCAGCCAGCTCCGCCCCCTGGTGGGCTGAGCTGCCCCCCCCCCACATAAATAAAATTAAATTAAATTTTTTTAAAAAAAGAATTAATTTAGGTACTCAGTTATGGAATAACATACTGTGACTGTTTGACATTTTCAGTTCCATAAAAGATTAATATGAAGAAAATTCAAATTAACGTCCACTAAAAAATTCATACTTAGTATTGAAAAATACTTTGCTAAATAATTTCTGTG
The DNA here is from genome assembly GCF_000260255.1 of Octodon degus. Classification (NCBI taxonomy): domain Eukaryota; kingdom Metazoa; phylum Chordata; class Mammalia; order Rodentia; family Octodontidae; genus Octodon; species Octodon degus. Next base: position 7,484,130 of record NW_004524594.1, read on the forward strand.
TAACTATTTTTTTTAACAGCAAAATGATGTGTTTATCTAACTTCCTGTTTCAGGGCTAACTTAGTGCATTACAAACAACAGTATTAATACTCAGAGCAAAGGAAAATAATCCCTTGGTTTGCAAATACATACTAGGCAGAGATGTTATTAATGAAAATCACCTTAGAGAAGATACAGTCTGGGGCTGGACAGAGAGCTTGGTAATTGAAGAGCCTAACTGACAAGTACAATGTCCCGTGCTCAATCCCTAGGCACCACGTGCCATGCTGGCCCCAACACCAGGCATGTTGTGCTGGCCCTGAACCCAGATGTGGTGGCACATGCCTGGAATCCAAGCATTGAGAAGGCTGAAAAGGGAGGATCACTGAGTCTGAGTTGCATAGTGAGAACTTATATCAAATAAATAATGATTAATTAATTTAGGTACTCAGTTATGGAATAACATACTGTGACTATTTGTCATTTTCAGTTCCATAAAATTTCTTCATTTAAATAGACAATTTTTTTTTAAAAGAAGATACAATCTGACCTTTTTATTCCTCACAGGCTCAGAGAAGTGAAATGGTGTTGTAAAAGGGACACAAATAGGTGATAACTGGTTCTAAACTTGAAATTAGATCTGCAGATACCTGGACTCATAGGATTCCACTTTTTGTGCATTCTCTGCCTTACTAGCAACATTCTAAGCAATATAAGAAATACAGAGGAAGCACAGAATCTTTAATTCATTTACCAAATGGACAAGAATCAGTTTTCATGGCCACATCCCTTAATGAAGTTGGAGCCATCAAAATAATTTGAAATGTTTTACTGAGGAAAGAAGATGAGATTCCACAATGTAATCTGTTCCTGTCTCACTTATGATTAGCGATTTTCTATACCTAACGACATTTTATCTTGAAAGTAACTATGGGAGGGTGAGTTTTATTTCTGCCATTTAATATACAAGGTAACTGAGGCTTAGAAAATGAAGTGACTTGTACAAGGGAATTGGGTTTATAAACACAGATGCTCTGTGACTTCAAACCCCTCACTTCGAAGCACTTCCAAAAGAGAATATAGTATTGATGGATGTTAGAACAATCATCTTTGAACTTGCCAAATGAATAGTTTCATATACAATCATGTACGTAGTTAGTGGTGGAACTAGAACGCAAATGCAAGTCTTCTTCCATTAGGGTTCCTTTCCTTTATCTAATTAATCCTTCTCCTCCATTTCTTCCTTATTCTTTTGAAATAGAATCATAGTTACACCAGAAAAATAATTTTATGTCAAACTCTATGTTGAAAATGACTTGACAGGTGGGAGATATAGCTCAGTGGCACAGCCGGTGCCTGCCTGGCAAGCACAATGTCCTGCATTTGATGCCTGATGATCACCCCTCTACAAAAAAATAAAATAAAATAAAAACATGAAAATGAATTGAGAAATAATAAGAAAAAATATTTAAATATGTATGATGCATATTATTTGAGTAGTTAAATTAATCAATTCAGCTAATTAACTTTTGGTGTAATGTTGTTCTAAAAAATCAATGTTTTTATTTGATCCTGGAATTAAAATATTTCCTTGGTTTTGTAGGTGTGAGAGTGTCAGGGCCTGATTTTTCATATCAGTCAATATCTTGTGTTGGGCTCAAAGGAACCAATGTCTTCTTGCATATCTATGTGTCTTATGCTATCATTTCACATGAAATTACTCTGCAGACAGGATTTTATCCTATAGTAATAACACACATTTAAAGGATGAGAATGTTCTCTGAACATGGAACTGTGAGTAGTCTCAGAGCCTCGATTTTTGTTGCTCATGAATTTGTCTTCCTGTCGATAATCCAACTTAAAATTCTCATCTGTTTAAGCTAAGAGGAGGAGAAAAGTTATAATACTGAACATACTGCTCAATAAAAGACGACCATTGTGTACAGGTAAGGGGCAGGAATATGCTATGAAAACAAGACAAGGCAAAAAGAAAGAATAAAGAAAGAGAGAGATGGTTGGATAGATAGGAAAAAATTTACCTTAATGAGCTGACTCTTCTTCACCTAGAAATATTATTCTTCTGTGACAATAAAAGGCCCTGAAGTGTGGATATTATTAGAGCAGTGTGTGAAGGGGACTGTTGGAGCCCTGCAAAAAGATAAAGTCTAAATGAAGTAAGCAAGCACTCAGAATCGCCACCCAGATTGAATCTTTTTGTCCTACCCTATTCAGACAGAAGATAAATAGGATCGGCTCAATTATGTACTCTCCAAAAGACCAAATTAAATGGCATATTTTAAGAATTTGTTATTGTCTCAATCTGTGTCTATTAGTTCATTCAGTATATTCGTTTTAATTCTCATTTCTAATCCTATTGTGCACTTTTCATTTAGCATCTCATTCTGTTTAAAATTTAAACTTTTCTTTCTGCTGGAGAACCAGAGTGCTAACCAAGTACAAGAGCTGGTATTCAAAGGCAGATATCTTTTCATGAGTAATTCATGTTCACAAAGTAAATTATTTTTACAGTGGGCCAAGATTAATCTTTGTGGTGTTGCCCTGGCATATTCCATGGATTTAGTTATTATTAATCTGGATAAATTTCAACTTTAAAAACATTAATTTAACTCACCAGGTCTCCTGGCTCATTAATCTTTACAATAGTGCCACTTAGGATAAAGTGGCTCATCAAACAATAGTTATTTAATCATAAATATGTGGAAGTATAATAGCCAGCATCCAAGACTCATAGGATTGAAAATGGATTTTTATTTTTCAGCATTCATCATCTTTAATAATATCAGTCATTGTTGGAGATTTTTCCACTTCATTAGAAATAATTATTCGTTAGTAAGCTTTTATTTTTCTTGGGTTCATATATTTAGGGACACCTGCACATGCACACATAAGCATAAACACACACACACACACACACACACACACACACACACACACAC
>NW_004524594.1:7487165-7490848 GCF_000260255.1 Octodon degus
GAGAGAGAGAGAGAGAGAGAGAGAGAGAGAGAGAGAGAGAGAAAGGAAGGAGGGAAGGAAAGAAAAAGAGAAAGGGAGGAAGGAGGGAAGGAAGGAGAGGAAAAGAAAGGAAAGAAGGAAATAAAGAAATGAAAAAATAAAGGAAGAAAGAGATGATGGATGAAGAAAGGGAGACTAGATGGAAGAAAGGAAGGAAAGAAGGGGAGACAAAAGTCAGGAGATAGGCAAGAAATATTTTTAAAAAATATACCTTTTCAGTCACTGGAGTAACACATTTTCTACTTGTTCATTTTTGTTACTAGAATAATAATTTTAATAAAATCATGCTTGAATTGGGATATAAAACATATAAAATATCAGCAGCAACATGTTAGAAAGTAATTTTATCTCAAATATGCATCTTGTCAACACCACTAACATAAAGTTAGATAAACAAGTTTAAAAAATTTTAAAAAATGAATAGCAATTTCCTGACAACCAGCAATTATCTGCCCTTGCCCACAAGATAATTGCATCATGGAATCAAGCATAAGTGATTAATTTCAGTGGGTTAACATGGAATATATTCTTTTACTGCTATTTTTGCTTATCTTTTTTTAATTGCAACTCTGACATTTATTTTTCTTACATTATATACTAACTGGCCTCCCCATTTGTTGGGATTGTACAGTCCTTAGTTTCAAGGCAGTGTCAGAATGTTTGCACATTTTGATTTTATTTCTTCTTCTAGCTGCATCTTCATTCTTTTGCCTCGAGAGGGTTCATCCTTTTTTTCTCCAGATGAGTCACTCTGTTCTCAGTAGGATGAAAAGAGTCTCTACACTGATTTCCACAGTGGTGACACGACTCTACCCTCTCACCCACAGTGGAGAAGGGTCCCTGTTTCCTCACAGTCCCTCCCGCATTTGTCATTGGTTGATTTCTTAATGCTAGCTCTTCTTTCTGGGGTGAGATGGAATCTCAGTGTTTGTTTTAATTTGCATCTTTTGACTGATCAGTGATGTTGAACCTGTTTTTATGTATTTATTTTCTGATCATATTTCTAACATTGAGAAGTGTATATTTATCTCTGATAACCATTTTTGATTGAGTCTTTAAATTTAGTGGTTCTGAATTATTTTTTAATTCTTTACATGTTCCAGATATTAATCCTGAGGGACAACTGGCTATTTATTTTCTTACTCTGTAGATGATCTCGTTAGTCTGTCGGTGATTATTTTTTTCTATGCAAAACTCTTTTAATAAGATGATTTCTCAGTTGTTGATTCTTTGTATTATTTCCTGTGCAATTCGGGTTCGTTTCATGAAATCGTTGCCCATGTCTATGTATTCAAGAGTTCTATTTATTTGCTCTTCCACCAGATTTAGTGTATCTCTTCTAATATTTACATCTTTAATCTATTTTGATTTTAGGTTAGTTCACGGTGAGAGACATTCTAAATATACTACATGTTAATAATTAATATGAATTACTATTAAATATATTTCACATCATTATAATATATTATACTACCTTTACCTTCAGAATTAGCACACCACCTGCCACGTCTATTTGAGAAACAGCCTGGATAAATGGGACTTGTAAGGATAAAAGATGATAATGTAAGGCTGTACAATTACTAGTACTGTTAAGCACCACCTTGCTTACTAATCCCCAAAATCATTTTTTTCCATTTGAAGATGATATTTTCCACAGTAATCCTGTATACCACGTACTATGTCTTTGAACTTTGGGTACAACCTGCAAGACACACCCTCCAGCTCACCAAGCTAGTTAGCTTCATTGCCAATTTTTACATGAAGAATTCAAAGGAAGCACAATCTTTTCACAGTTAAACAAATCATGGAATTCAATGCATAACTAGAAGTGTTTCGAAATTAATTCTGTTAGACCTCCCTGGACTTTATTTTACTTGAACATCAGTTTAAATCTAAATGGCACAACTGATTTCTGTGTACACAGTGACAAAGCAATTTTGTTATGGAGTTGCTATTTTTAAAATAGCCAGTTTCATTCTAATATTAATATCATGCTAACTAAGGAATCAATCACTAGTGTAACACGGAATTCTGCTTCTTTTTGGTTTTGATTGTTTTTGTGTGATGTTCTGCATGAGAAAATTGAGTTTCAGAGAAAGTACTACTGTGAGATAACTCATGGTGTATGTACATCTAATCTACTAAAGTGTGACAGAAATGGGCTTTAGAATGGGCATGGTGGTGCCCACCTATAATCCCAGAGCTTGGGAGGCTGAAAACAGAAGAATCACTACAAGTGCGATTTACATAGTAAGACCCTGTAGACCTTGTACTAAATGCATTTTTAAAAGATATGGGCTTTATACCCTGATCTGTTTGACTCTGAAGCTCTTATTTTTAAACATCTTGCTTCTAGAAAGCATTTCCTAAGCTACAACATCCCTTCCCAAAGCTAGGACTGTGATACTGTTTTGGGGTTTGAGTCTTTTGCCTTTTGTATTACCCATTGATTTAAAGGAAGATGTCCCCTCTCTTATGTGAAGTTTTCTACCCTCACTTTTCTTTGGCTGCAAGCCATGTTGCTAATTCCTCGTGGTAGAAGGCTTCAGCCCCAGAAAGGACCAGTTCTGCCCGGTAGTTCAACCACAAAGCTTCATTTCATGCAGTCAATGATTTACAATTTGCAGCCAGCCTACAAACTGGAGGATCCGTTGGACTGCAAAGCCCTTCTGAGACATGTGCAAAACCTACTTGTACTTATGATTTATATTGTTTGAAACAAACAACAGATAACCTTTCTGAGGCTATGGACTAGGGCTTTTTAAACCAGTGAATGAGCATGTCTCAGGATTTATTCTTACAGCTAACACGATCTCATTTTACTTTTTCTGGTTTTATACACTCTCTATCCTGGGAATGTTTTTCGCTTCAGATTTATTCTTTGTGTTAACAAAAATGAGTTGTTGGAAAGTTAGAGCCATACGTTTTCTATAAATTAAGTTTTTGGATTACAGATCCCAATAGGATATGGGTGTCAGAAAGGCACGGTGTATTACTTATGTGAAAGGGCATTATTCCTTCCTATGATTTCAATACTGTAGACCAGGAATTTGCCTTAAAATGATAATTCCCCACTTCAATTTTAGGCTAATTTATTGCAATTACTGTGAAAGCCAGACAAAATTTGTCTTAGACATTGGGAGTAGGGTGACTAAAGAGAAAGTGAAACAAAAATTGTTAACATCATATTTTGAATAACTCAGAAGAGACTTTTTAATTTTTCTTGGATCTTATATAATAATAATAAAGAAAGACCATTTTAAATAAATGCATTCAATAGTAAAGCTTTTGGATTTTAAATTCCTGATTGTTGTTTTCTGTGCAGATTTACATTTAATTACTAAAACCCACTGGGATTTGCCTGTTGTTTATCTCTCACTTTTTAATAATCAAGGGCAAGCTCTTATTCTTTCTTGAAACTTGCTAGGAATTCTGATTAAACTTTCCTGATTCTTCCTTGGAAAAGTCTACATGTGAGTGATAGTAAATTGGTGACAGGTGTTTTCCTTCAGTATTAGCTCCTTGGGTAGCCCAGCCAAGAGCAGAACGTAAGCCCACAGATTCAAGGCTAGTCCAAGAAGCATGGGATTTAATCTCAGAGAAAAAGGAGAGAGGGAGAGAGAGAGAGAGAGAGAGAGAGAGAG
>NW_004524594.1:7494733-7506753 GCF_000260255.1 Octodon degus
TATATATTTGTGATAGGATATTTCATATAGGGAGGAAAAGTTTGGATAAAATAGCTCCACTCAGAGCGACCTAATTAAAACATTTAGGAATCATTTTAAGAAAGTCAGCGAAGGGACCAGGAGATAGCTTAGTGGTCTAAGTGCCTGCCTAGCAAGTCTAAAGTCCAGAGTTCGATCTCCAGTACCACATGCCATGCCAGCCCTGCATTGAACCCGGCACCAAAACTGGGTGTGGTGGTGCATGCTTGTAATTCCACTGCTTGGGAGGCTGAGACATGAAGATCACTATGAGTCTGAGCTGTGTAGAGAGAACCGGTGCCAAATAAATAAATAAAAGATTTAAATTTAAAAAGAAGTCAGCAATCCAAGATGCACACAAAGGCCTGTTTTGCAGTGATTTTGCTCAGTCCTATGACATGCATGCTTTCATTGTGGCTAATTTCAAATTAAGAAGGGTAGGACACTATTGAGGGAACTCAGTCCTTCAACAAGATGTGCTTGTGATCTACTACCTTTTAGGCACATTCACCAAGCCTGTTGTGCAAATAAACATAACGTTTGTGAAAAGACAATGTCCCCAAAATATGTATTATTGATATACTGTCTGATGCCAGAGAAAAAATTAGGGAGAGAGGGAGGGAGGGAGGGAGGGAGGGAGAGAGAGAGAGAGAGAGAGAGAGAGAGAGAGAAACAGAGAGACAGACAGAAAAAGACAGGCAGACACAGAACAGAGATCGAGAGAGAGAACAGAGGGGGAGAGAGAGAAAGAGGTAGAGAGAACAGAAGGAGAGAGAGACAGAGATAGAGAGAACAAAGGGAGAGACAGAGACAGAGAAAACAGGGGGAGAGATAGAGATAGACAGATAGTAAGAGAAAGAGACAGAGACAGACAGACAGACAGACAGACAGACAGACAGACAGACAGAGGCTAAACCTCACATGAGGTTGCTTTCTTTGGCTCAGTAGCCAAAGAATATATGGCTTTTCTATTTTAATGCAGAAGGGAGTGATTTGGAGTTGTTCAATGAGGACTGCTGATCACATATGACACAGAATAGCTATGCCAAAAGGCCAGAGAAATGTATGAAAGCATTCTTTTTATTGTGCTCATTTCTAATGACTGCTTGCTGTCAGCAACGCTCAAATAATAAAACTATTTCATCTGCAGTTATTTTTTTCAGATATAAGTAAACTCTTTAGAAGTGATGTCAACTGTGAAACATTTTTGATACATAGAAATGTCTTATATCCTACGGATGCCTGTATTTATTTTATATATACACTTGCAACCCACAGAAAACAACTGATTATCCTTGTTATTCTGGGCTCTGTGATTTTTTTATGTGTTCAGTTTTTTATTTAGACATATGGCTACTAAAATCCTTTCCTCCATATTTTATATGTCTTCCAATCCCACAAGGTATTTACTGCCCAGGCAGAAATGCAAGTGTCACTGTCAGGATACTTGGAATTTTCCATGTTTTTTATAGTCAAGCAGGTTCATGATTCTGAGACATCTGATTAATAGAATTTTAGGGTCACAATTCCTTGCAATGACCTGCAGAAGCTTCGTCAACAATGAGCTGAAAATGCACATTCAAAGCACAGCTTTGAGCAAAGCCAGCTGGGCGATCCGTGTAACCCTGAAGAATTCCTGAAAACTGCTCAGATGGCAGGAAAGGGCATGTGGGGAAATACAAGAAGAGACACCTTATCAATGTGCTGAAGATAACATCTGCATTACATGTGTTTTGCAATCATGATTATCGACAAGAATGTTCTATATCAGTACTCTATCAGTATGTTCTGGGTTCCTGAATAATTTTCATACCCATCTTTTCTGACATGTGAGGGATCGATATGGCGATTTGATGTCGGCTGCTCTATTTTACCTTAAAGGTCTTTGGAAGGCATGTGCTCTTTACAAAACAAATCATTCTCATTGAAATATGTTGATAATATGATTACTAATACAGACATTTCTCACATAATTTAACCTACACGATTAACAATGGTTTGCACTGAAGACTGCTACTTGGACTTGCATCCAGTTCTTTTGCCTTTCGTCTTTTGGTACAGTTCTATACATCTTGTTGTAGAGCCACAATGTACTTTTGCGCCCCTTGTTTATATGTATTATCATTTTTGCTGATTTCATAATACTGTGTTGTTATTGTTATAGATCACAGTGCTGCATGGAAGGATTATGCAAATAAAAGCAAAGCCGTCCAATTGGACTTTCCTTTGATCATATCTTGGTTCTAATAGTGTGTTGTGTGTAGTTGCAGATACTGAACTCAGTCATGCAATGAGGTGTATCTATAGAACAAACTAATTTATAACTGAAAAAATTTAGGCGACAGAAGTTGCTTCATTGGAAGCTTATGTGATTTGGATTTATTAATTTTTTATAGTGACGCTACTGATGCTTATAGTTCAGTGGTACTGTGTGTAAACGTGTGCAAAGCCTTGAGTTCAAGCCCTGGGCCACGTAAATAAACAAAAAAAATGCTGAAATACCGAAAGTTGTCTTGTAGGAGCAAGTTTGAATTGTGTTGTGAGAACCATTCTGAAAATGGATAACGAGAGAAGGCCTGACTGCTCCCCTTAACTGACTGAGATGTAATAACAGAGAAAGGAAAGGTTGGCTTTACATAGGAATAATTTATACATAACCAAGGTTGAAATTTTTAATTCACTTTTTTGGGTTCATAATTTGGATGCTATTTGCACGGATTCTTTCATGTGATATATTCTGACTAATGTGTTTGAAAGGCTCCTCTGTGTGTATGTGTGTGTGTTTGTCTTTGATTCTGTATCACAACCCAGAATTTAAGAGACAGAATATTTTTTATTGCTTGACATTATTTGAATATTTTCGGAAGTGATTAATATCACACTATCTTAGGGGGCCGGGGAAATAGCTCAGTGGAATAAGCGCTTCCCTGGCAAGCATAAGGGCCTGAGTTCAATCCCCAGCTCCGAAAAAAATAAAAAAAAAATCGCACTATCTTGTAGTTATACCAAAACTTAGTTTTAATTTTATAAATCAGGTTAATATTGAATGATATGTAACATATAAAAAATGCATAGCTGAAGGATATCACATGCTCCTTTCATGCATGTATACATTGTACAAATTCTAAATTTGTGAAAAACATCTGTCTCCTCACATGTCTATCATTTCATTCAAAATCTTCTCATTTAGGTTTTTGAAATATGGAATATATAATTGTTGTCTAGAATTGTTTTGCTTGGCAATAACACATCATAACTTATTCTTAACTGTAGTGTAGTACATTTTGATTGATTTTTCAGTTTCTTTCATCAGTGTTTTACAATGCTTACTGTACAAAACCATTATTTTGTTGGTTACAATTATTTTTGTGGGGTTTTTTTTTTGCTATTCTAAGTGGAATCACTTTCTTTTTCAGTGTTTGTCATTGTTGTATAAAATACTACTAATTTTTTATATTGAATTTTTGTCCTACAGAATTAAGTGAAGTTGCTGTTTCCCAACATAGACAATTTTACTTTCTCCTTTCTTATGCTGATGCTATGGATTAATTGATTGATTGATCAATTGATTGATTTAGCTTGCCTAATTGCTCTGGCTAAGAGTTCTAGGACTTTGTTGAATGAAGTGGTCAAAGTGAATATCATCATCTTTTTCCATGGCTTAAAGCTCAAAAACGTAATTACCTTGGGCTCTGTATCCACCAGTTTTTGGTCTTAGCATGGTATTAAGGAAAAAAAAAAAAAACTAACCGTGGGCTTTAGCTTCCAAAGTATCTGAGTTCAAACTCCAACTTTATTGGTTAGCTGTGTGGCTTTAAGCAAATCCTTTAACTCTCAATTTCACCTTGCTGGAAGAGATTATGTAAGGATTCAGCAGTAGCCCACCGGATAAATGCGGTTTTTAGGTCTTTCATTAGCAGTAGGATATACAGGGTGTGGGATTTTTTTTTACCCATTAACTTGCATGATTATAGAGCCCAGCAGGTCTCCCATCTAGGGCATATGACACAGGCTGGAGACCTAAGAGTTCATTTGGATACATCGATTAGACAGAAATTGCTATCCACTTCAGATGTACCTAGTATATTTTTTCCCCTCTTCATGTCATCATGTGATTGGATGAGGGCAATTCTGATTATGAAGGGTAATGTGCCTTGCTCAAATTCTGCTAGTTAATGTCAATTTCATCTTTTAAAAATCTTTCATAACAATCTTGATTATGTCAGACACACTATCTTGGCCCTGTGGTCTAAGCAAGTGGACACATAAATTAACCATCACAACTTATTGGAATTGGATACTCTTGTAAGCTCTATTGGGTTGACCCACTAATAAAACAAATCTTATTTTTTTCTACTTACTGTCCACAAAGTAAAGTGAAACAACCAATAGCAAACATAGTAAGTGAGCTATTACATGAGAAGTACTACAGCAAAATAGGAATGAAACAGGTGAGGAATAAGAAATACAGGAGAGAAAACTGGCATGCAGGAAAAGCTTGGAAAGTGGAATGAAAATGAATTTTATAGGTATCTGGGGAAAGAATGCCCCAGGCAAGAACTAACCCAAATTAGTTAACTGATTTAAAACTCTTTGTATAGAATGCTTGGCAGATAGCTAATGGTCATTAAATGTGACTTTTTCTATTTTCTTGATAGTTTTAAAATGAATCGAGTAATACATAGAATCCTGTAAATTTGGAACACTGAGGAATCTTTTAGTTGATCACATTTAGCTCCCTCATTCTGTGTGTGAGTAAGCAAAGCACTAGGAAGGAAGACTTCTCATTCAGCTTCAAAATGTTCCCCATGAAAACCATACCTTATGTTTCTATTTTTTTTTATCTTCAACCATAGATTTCTTGTAGTGCCACTTGTAAAATCAAGTAACATATTTGACTTCCCATATGGGAGGCCATGCTTTGAAAAAGCCAGCACAAACGCACCAATTAAAAGGCTCAGATAGAGTGGAAGGTAAGGAAGCTTGGCATGGCAGGAATGTTGGCCTTTCTTCAATCTTCTCCTATATGATAGTTGACCAGTCATGAATAGAAATGAACGTTTATTTTCTTTTTGAAGCAAATGTAAGTAGCAGAATCATTCAGTTAACAGTGTACGGCATGGGATGGATGCCATTTGTAAACATGATTTTCCCCTTATCCAGATGTTCACTTTCTGTGGTTCAATCGCCTGTGCTCAACTTTGTTCTAAACATAATAAAGGCAAAAGTCTCTGAAATGAACACCTCTTGAGTTTTAAATCATATGCCACAGTGAAGACCATGAGAAAATCTTTTATGGTCATGCCGTCCCCCACCTAGGACACAAATCATTCCTTTGTCCAGCATCTACAGCAAATAACTTAGTGGCCCTTTTAGATATCAGAGTGAGTCTTAGTGCTATAGTGGTTGTTTTCAAGATACCTTTATTTTGCTTTAAAAGATTGTCATAAGGAGCAAGAATTGTAACGTTGGATATCTGCACGTCCCAAAGACAATGCATGTGGTGCTTTGTTTATACAGAACAGTGCAAATTCTCAAGTAAAGAAAAAGGGTGACTAGTATATGCTTAGGTTGCTCAGGTCTACAGTCGCAATGAATGTTCTATTTATGAAACTATGAAGAAAGCAAAAGAAGGGCCAGCCAGATAGTTCAGTGGACTAAAGCTCCTGCTTAGGCCCACCCAGGGACCAGGAGTTTGATCCCTGGAGTGCTGTGCTGGCCCCGCCCCCAGGGCACCCTGAGAGGGCAACTGAGACTGGGAATGGTGGTGCGCTCCTGTAATCTCAGCACTTGGGAGGCTGAAAACAGGAGGATCACTACGAGTCCGATCTGTGTAGTGAGACCCTGTACTAAATACATAAAAAAGTAAAAGAAAATATTCCTATTTTTAAGGTATCTGGGAAGTTCAGATGTAAATAATAGTTAAATTATAGAAGTCAGTGCTCTCTGTAGTTTCTGGCTTCCATTGATGATTTTGAAAGGGATTCCAAAGGGCAAAGTCCATCGCTGTACCTATTCAGTGAGACTCATTTGGCCAACTTTATCTGGAACCATGTTCAGGTGCATTAAGACCTCTTACTTTTTCCTTTTCCAGCCAAAATTCGAGGTTCCTTCAGCTGCAAGATGTGTTGTATGAATACCCTCCCACTGGTCTTTGCTCTATAGAAATACCAGGGCAAAACCAGTAGGCTTCTGCCCAAGTATCACTCTCTATGTCACTAGTAGGCTGTAATATACTGTAAATAGCACCTGCTGTTTGACAAACTGGATTGAAGAATAAGTAAGACATTGTTCAGGTTTATAGACATCAATTAATATTCACCCATCTGTCTCTCTGTACTACTTCCTCCTTTTCTACTTAAGAAAATAAGACTCTAGGGCCAGTCTGACAGCTCAGCAGACTAACGGGCCTGTTTCCGCCTAGCCCAGTTGGCCGGGATTGGATCCCCATCGTGCTGCGCCAGCCCCACCCATGGGGCACACTGAGACAGTGATTGGGACTGGGCGTGGTGGTGTGTGCCTGTAATCCTAGCACTTGGGAGGATGCAAACAGAAGAATCACTTTGAGTCCGATCTAGTAGTGAAACCCTATGGACACTGTAGACCCTTCCCTAAATACAGAAGAAAGAAAAATGAAAAAGAATAAGACTGTAAAGTAGTCTAGAGGCTGGCAGGTCACTAAAAGAGTCTCCATTTGGATATTTATGTAACACAGAAACTTCTTATTTTTCTTTCTTAGAAATGATCCTTATGACACTGACTCAAAATATGTAAATTTAAATAACATTTACAGCAGAATTCGTTATTGTATCTATTAAAGATGAAATATTTCTGAGTAGGATAGGACACATCTGAGGTTAAATCTAGGCAAATTTTCAAATCAAAAGGATAAGGTAGTGAGAAAAATAGAATTAATAGCGAGGCATTAAATTCTCCTCAATGTCACAATTAAATTATCTGATTAATGTTATTTAATAATGCATACTAACTAATTTAGAGTGTTGACCTCTGCCTGTATAATTTCCGTATCAAGTCCCTTGATATCTGTAACTTATTAGTTTTATGGGTATTTCATTATTAATATTCAATTAATGTTCTAGGTGTGTTGAGGAGAAATGAGGTAATGAAGATAATTAGGTTGAAATGTGGCCTTTCTAGTGCTACAATCCAATAGAGTGTGTCTTTTGAATTTTTTTAGTTAACATTTTCATATTTTTATGGAATTTTAACAACATAATGAGAGTTTATTCTCAGGCAAGATTTGTTACAATGTCATTAACATGTATGTATTATTTAATTAATTTGTACTTTCCACTTACAATGCAGTAGACTCAATAGTATTTTAATACTTTTTCCAATTCTATTCCTTTTCATATATCTTGTTGTTTATTTCACAGGGATTGAGTTCACTAATTTTTTGATATTTAATTTATGAATTGGTGCTCTCTCCATGAAATAATTAGGGTTTGATATACTGGCAGTGTCAAAACAGTGATTTTCATATGGGCCCATGATAAGTGTTCAAATTCTCCAGAGGCCTCTTAGTTCTGATACATGATTGATTAGTCTCTGATTATCTCTGCTTCCAGAATGGGAAGTTGCTTTTACTCAGACCTAAAATCTAATCTGTCCATAAACTCTATGAGTCACTTATGTTGGGCTCTGCAGTTGAAACTCTCTGACAAAATGAGATTGCTATTCCTTTTCCTAATACAATACAAGAAATACATTACAGCATCAATTTGCTGTAGCTCCGTATGGCAGCACAGCTTAAGCATTTTCTACTTGCAAGGACATAACACCTGACAGTCACAACCTAAAGGAGGAAAGGTGGGTTTAGCCTCACATTTTCAGTCCTTAGTCTGAGCTATAGCTGGGGATCAAATGCAAAACAGTCACATCTTGTGCACCAGGAAGCAGTGATGGAAGGGGGATAGGAAGAGGGACACACAGACCCTTCCCCATTATTCCCTCCCATGTCTGCCTCTTCCAGCCTCTTCCAGACCCTAACAGAAAATAAATTCTAAATTACTCAGTAGACTTGACCAATGAGTACAGCACCTGTATAACCTAATCTCCTTCCACACATATGTGGCAATTGGAAAACAATTCCCCCTCCCCTGAAGACCCAGTGCATAACACAGGGAGAAAAGAGAGGAGTTCATCCAAGCCATGCTTCAGCTCACCTCAAATCCAGTTGAATTTTTCTTTAAATCTGTGATATAACTCATGACCTTGCTCTTCCCAGGCAGGTGCTGGATCACTGAGCTATAGCCCCTGCCCTCAAATCCAGCTCAGACGATAGTATAGCTGCCATATGGATAGTCAATCTCCAGATGTAGTCTCAGGCACAAGTGTTAACCAAGTATTCCCCATTTCTTGTGTCACAAGGACTTCATCTTGTCTAAGGATACATAGTAAAGGAAGTAAAGAGTTGCTCGGATTGGAACAAGCACGGTCTACAGTACAGACATTCCCTCAATCACAGGAGCCGGTGAATGTCTGTTTGAATCTGGGCATTTATTGTGCTCTAAACCTTTCTGTCATTTGTCAACTTTGGCATTTTGAGCAGGGAAACTTGCAGTAAGATTGAAGGAGCACACACAGTAACCCATACTATGGTGTGTCCACATCTACCTCACTTATTACTTAGGGCTATAATGACATGCAGTTGAAATTACAGATTTCTCTGCTGCCCCCAAAACACTATCATGAACGCAGTTCTGCTAATGCTCTTTTTGATAGGCATAGACTCCTCACACTTGTGGAAGTACGTAAAGCTTGACAATTCTCTCTTGTTCTTCTCTTTACTCCTGTAATTACTGGCTACAGCTACTGTAATGAAATACTGTACATCAGCTGGCTTAATCTGGCATGGAAATGAATGAATATAATCCCATATATTTACGAGGCTGAGGAAAGAGGGTTGTCAGTTGGAAGCTAATTTGGGCAAGATAGCATGACCTTGGAAATTCAAGATAAAAAGGGCTAGGGATGTAGCTCAGTAGTAGAGAATTCCTGAATTCAATCCCTAGTATCAAAGGAAGGAAGAAAGGAAGGAAGGAAGGAAGGAAGGAAGGAAGGAAGGAAGGAAGGAAGGAAGGAAGGAAGGAAGGAAGGAAAAGAGGGAGGCAGGGAGGGAAGGAGAGGGAAGAAGGAAGGGAAGGAAGGGCTCAGAGTTCTGGTAGGTAGAAATATGAACTGTTCAAGATGTCAGTACATATTATTCCTTCCAAGAACTGTGAGAGGATTGTGTTCCAGATCATTCCATTTGTCTCATAGATAGCCTTGTTCTTTCCATGTTCCTTTCCATTAATATCTGAGTTATTTTCTCTGTGGTTGGGGCAAACTAGCCAACACTGAAAATTAAGGAAGGAAAGGTTCATTTAGCTCACAGTTAGTGGAAGTTTCAGTCCATACTTGGCTGGCTCCAAGGCAGAGTAGCACATGGAAAAGGACAGCTATTCCTAGTGGTAGAAAACAGCAAAGCACAAAAGGGAGAAGCCACTGCTGTGCCTTCTAGCAAGCCTCTCTCCCTTCCTTCCATGCCAACTGTGAAGACTGGAGTTCCTCTGAGGAAGTGGGATGCTCTGCCCTACTTCAGTTCCCTTTTATACCCTTTCAGTGATAGGTCACTCGAGGGTGGGTCCTCCATGCCCTAGGATGTGGAATTGCTGAGCTGCTCCGCTGTCCTTAAGCTTTTAACTTCTCAACTTGACACAATGGATCAACCACTACAATCAGCTTTTGTCTCTATGCGTCTAATTCTGTGTCTGAGTCTCTTTTGTATTTTTCCTTGGTGGCACTGTGGGCTGAACCTAGGGCCTTTGCACTGAAATACATCTCCAGTGATTTTTATTATTGTCAATGCTGCTACTTGCTTATTGTGATATAATGTCTTGCTAAGTAATTCAGTTTCTCAGGCTCAGCTCTAATTTGTGATTTTCTCTGTCTCCCAGAGTGCTGGAATTATGAACGTAGCTCACCACACTCAGCCTAAATTTCTGTTATTTGTAAGGATATCAGTCATATTGGACTTTGACCCATTCTGAAGATCTCATGTAGTTTAATTTCACCTCTAAAAATTTGTCCCCAAAGGAGACCAAATCCAAAGGTGGTATATGCTAGGAACCCAAATTAGCATTTGGGAGAAGGAAAATTCAACTTCTAGCAGTTCTCAAAGTACTGTGTGGGCCTCTTTCTTCTTATTGCTAATTCCAGATACATACGTGTTTCCTTCCATATTTATCCTACTTTGATTCAGTCCATGGGATTTATCATTCATCTCACTGATTTAAATTGTGTACTTTCAGACTCATTTCACTGAATTAAAAGCCACGTGGAAAGAGAACATTGATGTGCTCCTCTCAGTGTTAGCTTTGTCAGCCACCGCATTTACTGGCTCAAACAGTCCTATGAATGTTCAAGTCAGCAGCTGATTCCTGAATGACATTCTCTGTCCCGCAGAGTGATTACGTTCTCTGTATCTTCCACGTATAATTCTAAGGTGGAGACGCTGAAGCAGTGGGTATTTAAGCTGTCCTATGACTCATCTTTTTGTACAGATCCCAAGAGGCTTTGAATATCAGAAATCACCATTTAAATAACAGCAAAGGCAGGGGAATGAAATTTAGAGGGTGAGGCAGCAGGTGGTTGGGGCTTTTCCTGGCATCCGAGGGTTCCCTTGGGGAGCAGAGACTCTCCGTCGCTGCTTGTAAGCCTTGAATATCATGCAGGATTCACTTAGCACAGGGACTCATTAAAATAATTATGTTCCTCCACCCAGAACTTGGCTTCAAGATCACTTTTAGTACTTTAGCCTTTTAGTGCCATGATTTTAGAAAGAAATGAAAAGTAGAATTTTTTTTTTCAGCTCTTCTACAGCAAATGAAGCTCATAAAGGTGCCAGTGACAAAATAAATCAGTTATCTTGTGGTCTCAGCTGAATATAGCTGCTGTTATTGTTGGCTGATCTGCCTCTGGGGAAAAGACGTTTCAGAAAGGACTAAATCCACACATAGTGTTGCTGTAATAAACCAGCATTTAGCAAAAAAATCAACTCTAGGAACACTGTGGAAGGCTGGAAGCTAATTTACAAGGAAGGCTGTGCAAAATCCATTATTTGAATACCATCTACTTGGGTAATGGACTCAAATACTGCCAAGGCTAGGTGTGAATTCAAACTATTCCTTTTTTTTTTTTTTTTTTTTTTTTTTGGTGCAGGCTGCACAGTGCTCTGGAAAGAGCTTGCCTTTTGACTGTAATGATCATAGCTTTGCCACTTACTAACCCTGGATTTCTAACTTTCTGCTTCTTCCATATTTGAAATGGATCTAATAATATCCAAGGAAGACACATACAGGAAAGTTAACCTGCTTAGAAAGCATGCATAGTTCCCTCCATTTCTGCTATTTTTATTACTGATGCTTAAGTCTTCCATCCTTAGCAGTATCACTTTGGCTCACTTGTTCCTGCCAGCAAACACATTAACCGTGGTCTTTATTCTTTATTTCTTCAGTTTGTGTGAGAAGATATACAGTGTTTAACTTCTCTACAGCTCCGTTTTCTCATTTATAAAATCAGAAATAAATGACAATGATGATAACAGTGACAGAGCCTTACACCTAGGAAGATGAAACACATTTGTGTAAGGTATTGTGTTCATTATCACCACAGCCACATAAGACTAGAGGATCTTCAAGATCATGACCTATATTCTAAGCCATACAGAAGGAGCCAGGGAGGTAGCTCAATGGCACTGTGCCTGCCTGGCAAGCACAAGTTCCTGAGTTCAATTCCTGATAAACCACCCCCGCAATATAGATAGATAGATATAGATATAGATATAGAGATAGAGATAGAGATAGAGATATACATTAGATATAGATATAGATATAGATATAGATATAGATATAGATATAGATAGATATAGATATAGATATAGATATAGATATAGATATAGATATAGATATAGATATAGATATAGATATAGATATAGATAT
>NW_004524594.1:7506853-7524957 GCF_000260255.1 Octodon degus
AGATATAGATATAGATATAGATATAGATATAGATATAGATATAGATATAGATATAGATATAGATATAGATATAGATATAGATATTTTAGGGGCTAGAGATGTACCTCAGTGGCACAGCTCCTGCCTGGAAAATGCACAGTCTTGAGTTAAATTCCTGAACTGAAAAAAAATTTCCTGACTTGCTGGTAACATAAAATTAAATATATATTTTTGCATACTCATAAGTTTCTCCATCAAGATGTAACCTATATGTGGAGTATGACACAAGTTTGTTGTTATTACCTTAAATACATCCTGGATAATAAGTGCATCTAGGAGAAAGAAAGGGAAAGGAAGGAAGGAAGGAGCGAAGGAAGGAAGGAAGGAAGGAAGGAAGGAAGGAAGGAAGGAAGGAAGGAGAGAAGGAGAGAAAGAAGGAAGGAAAGAAAGAAAGACGGAAGGAATATGTGCATGAGTAAAGCATGAATATATCTCCCTTGGATAACTGTCATCACATTTCTGACCTGCTGACTATGTCAAGAAAGTTATTAATGTAAAATATGCTGGACCTATTAGCACTCATCACTTCTGTTGGTAATATGCCATTTTCCAGTATTGCCTGTAGAGACGAAAGCAATGACAAGCCAAGTTGCTCTACTTTTTAATGACTGCCAAATTTTCCAAAATAACAGCTTCAGCAAGCAAGTGCCTGAGTGAACCCTGAAGTATTTTGACATAATTGTATTGACCTAGGCTTCTTTTTTTAATTTTTATAGATTCTAAACTGATTCTAAAGCATTTTTATCTTTATTAGCAGGCAATAACAAAATGGCCTTTGAAGATTAAAGTGAAGAAAGAACCATGCTTTTTCTTCTTCATATTTAGTTTTTCATTCTTTTTATATTTAATATGTATCTAGGTCTGTTCTAATATGGCAGTTGGGGCATTCTACTACAATCAACCTGAAAGAATAAACTAAATTATATTTATGTCTTATCTGAACTATGAAATTTGTGTCCTCTTACCCTGTACAATTTCCTCCACCTAGCATTTATTTTTCTATTTACTTTTATACTCACAAGTTTTAAATCCAGAAAATATATTGTATTCTTAAAAATGCATTGGATTTTAATAAAAACAACTTTTTATAAGATGAAAGGTACTTGAAATAGTGGAGTGTCTATTGGACTTTTAAAATTATATTTATTGAGTTATTGATTCCTACTATCTTTTTTCTTAGTTACTTGTTGATGGAATAAAATATCAAGTAGAGTTACATATCTGGTATTGTGTTTGGAGGCAGGGACAACACAAGCATGGTTTAAAACAGCAGGGAGATTATTGTCATTGACGCATCTACAGAGTATTGGAAAATTGCATGGCAGAGATTAGCTTTCATTGCTTAAAAAAAATGGGCAGTCACAGAGACGATGTGCTATTTGAGTTAGGTATTTGGAAACCATGGGGGATTTCAAAAAGTATGAAGAATGATGAATGCATTCTTAGCAGAGACAATAGCATGAAATATCATTGAACAAAGGAGGTACAAGTAAGACCACAGAAGTTGTTTTGTTATGGAGAGAAAAGATCAGTAGATGAGGTGGAGAGACTGAACTGATTAATATTTGATAAGTTTAGATGGAGGACTTGTGCTTATCCTTCATAGAAAAAAGATGAAGAATGGATAAAAGAAATGGAAAACTTAAAATTCACACTTAATACATATGCATGGGCACATACATGATGACAACGTAGAATCCATGTTTATCCCTAATGCAACAGGAAAGAAAACATGCAAAAGTAGCTGATGGACTGATTTTTTCCATGGTATTGTTCAGTGACAGTGTGACATTAAGTCATTTGATATCATTAATATGCTTACGTACCCTCAGCACATGATGTCCAGTGTATTTATCATAGCCTAAATTCTCAGAAAAGAGTAATCCATACTTTGATAATATTTATGTATAGTATGTTTATGTGTTTGCATTTGACACTTAGGGAGTTTTGCAATCAACGAGCAAGTCCAGAGAATTTGGGAAGAAATTCTGATCAGTTGTTTCTGATCAGTCATTTTCAAGCATGCAACATAAGGGAGAAGAGACTGGCCCACAGTGGGAAAGAAATCCTAGAAATCCTCAGGTCTTCCAGCCCAAAGTTCTGCAGCATCAGGTTGAGGGTTTCTATTTGATCGTGGCCATCTTAACCTCCCGTGATGTGCAGCCCATCTCCCCTTTGCCAATGCAGAAAACCCAGACTGCATTTCTCAAAGATCTCGAATCTTCTTCCCTTTTATTTCAGATAGATGTGTGTGTGTCCTCTGGGAGACAGGACATATGTAGGAAAATTTAAATATCACATCATGTCATTTAGTCTTATAAGGAGTTAGAACTTCTTTAAAGCATCCTTTTCAGGAAATAGAGTATGGTAAGGGCTGCTTAATGAAGGGCACAAGCTCAAATCAAAAGGCTATAAGGTCTTCTTCTCTCTCTATTAACTGTTTATATAAAGAATCTCATGGCAACATTTCTTCAGAAAAAAAAAACGAAATCTTCTCTGAGAGTAGTAGTGATTGTAGGAGGCAAAAAGATAAAAAAGAAAGAAGTGTGGGAACTTACACGCTCTATTTCCACAGCAAATACACCCACATATTTTAGTACTAAATGGGTATTCTTCAGAAAGTTCATCATTGGCCAGAATTCTTTTAAAATTGCATAAGAGGAAGTCCTATCTTTGTCATAATGCCTATAAAGCATCTTAAAAGCTATAAGTCATTCTTCTATGTCTCTCCTTTGCAGCTGCTCGCAACCTGAGCATGGTCTGCGTAAATTAACCTTTCAGGGCAAGAAAAGCAAAACAAAAGAGAAAACCTCTCTGGCCTCCTCTCTTTCCTCTGGCTTGGTGAATACCAGATGCTATCAAGAACTTACTTTGTTTCACTGCGTGGAACTGAGGACCTGTGTGCATGGCAACCTTTTGTGAGTAGTCAAATGTGAGAATGAGAAGATGAGAAAGTGGTGGTTTTTAACGTGTGATCCTTTCAGCAGATGTACAGTTCAGCAAAACGAAGTCATAATGAAAAATTTCTCACCAGTACAAGTTGTATACAGCAGAGGCTGCGAACTACCTTTATTCGCCTCTGAGGTGTTTTCCTGGACAAGATTTTGTATTGCATGTCAATATTAAGTGGCTCGGTTTCCTTTGTGCTGTGTAACAGAGTATAGATGGGGGGAATTGTGCTGAGCAAAATTGGATCAACTTAGGGTTCTAGAGACCACTGGACCAGCATTTGACAACAGCCCTCTTGTGTACCATCCCATGCCAGAAAAGCAAAAAGAGAGGAAAAAAATGAATAAAGTAAGGGGAAAAGGGACAAGTTTGTCCCGTTATAAGAAACCAACTCCCAAAATAAGAAATAGACTCCTGAGACAATGGGCCCATGCTTGCAATAGCACAGGTAATCTATCAGTGAGGGTATGTATTCTACCCAAGACACCTCCCAGCTCCTAACATCACAGCATTAAGCATCATACTTTCACCATATGAGCTTTGGGGGACAAATGGTAGCACTGCTCGTCATTGGATGTTTACCTAAAAAAACACCCTCATAGCTTTTCTCAAAAAATGATATTTCTAAAGTTTGAGTGCATCTTTCTGAGAACAATGAACCTGAACCCAGTGATACCCTATCTTTGCACCACAGGACCCCCCCCCCCATTTTCTCTCTTGCATTGTGGCCAGCTCGAAGTTACCACTTATTTCTATGGTTCTCCCTGGTTCCCATGATAGCTGGGGGAAATCACTGTGCCGTGTTAGCTGCCCAGCCAATACAAACTGGAGGTTGCAAGAGCTTGAATAGGTGACATGGTTGAGAATAGACAATGAGGTCCTAGTGCAGAGCAGGACCAGTGAGTGGGAGTAATGAAGAAAGCCTCTCACATGAGAGAAACCCGAAATGGTCTCTCACAAAATGAGTTTTGGGCTAAGGGAAGTTCACATACAGATAGATTTACATTTGTCTAGAAAGACTCTCCTACAGCCCACCACTAAGAAGCCACAGTGCTGTGTAGAACACCAGGAGAGAAAGACTGACAGGAAAAGTCTAGCCAAAGTCTTATAGCAAGTCCTCAATGACTGGTCCAGAACCTTTGAACTCAACCTGTCAGTTACAGAGAACATTAAGATAATCTTTCTTTCAGATCATTTTGTGACTATGGCCCACATATCATATAACAAGGAGATTTGTATGGTTTATTTTATAAGGCAGCCCTGGAAGAGTCAAAACAATATGAACCCTTGTATACCAAAACATTTTAAAATAAAAACAATAAATGTATGTGCTATACCTTGTGTCAAGAAACTGTCCTATTGATTGGTTTTGAAACTGTCTCATTTCTATTTTTTTCTCAATAAAAATATTTAAACAAAAAAGAAAAAAAAGCCTCATGCAGTCATAGGTGCTTTTTCAGAGGTGTCTGAAGCTACAGTGTGTGATGCTAGGATTAAGCTTATGCGATCACTAAATCAGTCCACTCATTGGTTTTGCACCACCTAACTCATGGTCTAAAAGTATAAATCATAAGTGGGCATACCTCCCTATGTATCAGACATTAAGATCAAAGCTTTGAGAATTTCAACTAACAAGTTTTTGACTAGAGCCTAAAAATAATAACGTTTGAGATATGATTAATAAATTCTAATAGCTGATGAAAATGTACAATTTCAGTGATCTCAGTTATGTGTGTGGGAAGGTAGTTACATAGGAAGAAATGTTCTTAAAACTATGACGTTTTAAAATACAAGTACCTGTAGCATTTGGCACACAGGTATGAATTATAGCACACAGATCTGCTTTGGGGATATCATATAAAGATATGTGGTTGGAGAGAGGAAAAAAAGGTGAAGTCAAAGCTTGATATTTTGGGGGCACTTCAAAAAAAGAAGAGACAAATAACAAGAATCATCAAAAATGGCCCAAAAAATAGCCTTATGGCAGCAAGTGCTATTTATAGGAAAAAGGAAATGATGGCAGAGAAAACTGCAGGGTTGGTATTCCTATCCACAGCATTCTTGGCTTTGACATATTTAATTGACATTTACTAACAGAGGCAAAGCAACATTAGGCAATGTCAGAGACAAGCAAAGACTGAATGACTCATTGTGATTTTAGAAAGATGTGATTTCATGAATGGAACAAACAGTACACAAATCACCAGGCCAGTAACAGAGGAGGCTGGAGAATGGAGCCCAGGATTCTGCTAGTCAGAGTTTCCTCCTGATGAAATCCTGTGGCAATGGTGGAGATAGAGGCTTCTAACTCAGGCCAGAAGCAAGGCTATTGTTCAGTGAAAGCTGATCCTTGAGGTCCGAATTTCTTAAATGAGAATTGTTGTTCTTCATAGTCAGAATTGCAGAAAATAGCTTTTTCTACCAGACAGCAAATGGCCCATGAGTTAAAAATAAACAGATGAAATAACACCCCACTAGCTAACCCTAGGTTATAAATTACTGACATTCTGTTGAAGTAGTAATTATTGCCACTCAAAGAGATGTTTTCCATGTCTTCCATGGAAAGGAGAGGTGAAGGACCATTTCAGAAATATGTGCCTTAGTTAAAACCTGTAATAAAGTTGTTGATTTCTACTTTTTCTATAGGTATTTTGAGGAGGGCATTAAGATCAGGAGCAATGTCAGAAAGTCACCATGATCTCCACTGGACAGGTTAATATGAGCTTTGGAGAATAATGACTGTCAACACAGTGGCTGTGACCCTTCTGACCTCTAACACAGTTACTTCAGTGCATCTGTCCATGTATATCAGTTTCTTGGTTTTATTATGGTATTGGGATTATTTGGACATGACATTCTAAGGAAAATAATACAAGCCCAAACCAAAACTATTTGGGTTTTTTTCTGCTGGGACCCCCAATTGAGCAGTTTAAATATAGAGTATAGAATGAAGAAGAAATCAAAATATCTTGAAATGCATTTGATATCATTTTCCCCTAAGTAGTGAGAATTGAAATCGTCAAGTTGAATTTAGAAGAAATACTCTTTCCTAACCCAAATTTCAGAACTCTGTAGGTGGAGGAGTCAGGGCAGCCGGGAGCACTGGTCAGCTTTTATCTGCATTTCAACATCCCTACAATTTATAAACTGTTTGGTCAGGGTCTACAATACTTGTGACAAAGAAGGAGCTTCCCTAGAAAGCTTTTAAAAGAGAATCGCTGGTTGTTAGGGTTTGGAAAATAAGAAGCCAGAGGTGAGGTTGACAGGCTATGCTGAGAGGAAACAGACAGACCTGACAGTTTATTTTTAAGCATTTCAAACTTTGGCGGATCAATTTTCTGAAAGGGTTTCCTTCTGATTGTTCTTTTGAAAGGAAGAACTGCCAGGGCCACAACAGAACGTTGACACCTATTCAGTTCAGCACTTAGAAAAAGCTAAGAGGGAAAAGAAAGACTTTCAATTCTTGTGCTTTCTATTTCTTGTGGCACTCAAAGCAATGCATAGTGGAGTTGAGGCTGAAAAGTATTTTCCATTCTATTCACTGCAAACTCTCAATGAGGCTCAAGGAGTAGGGACAGCCAAGCAGTCAAACTTTTCCCAACTTCAAGAGGTTCAAGTTGCACTCTCGCAACAAAGCCTCCTGGGACAGCTGAGTAGGTTGGAACCATTATCATAAGAAAAATCAACTCGAACTTTATAGAATACCATATTACTGTACAGGTTTCACTGCATTTTATTGAGGTTTTGGAAAGTATGTGCAGCCTCCAGCCTCAATTAGTCATTTTTTTTTCCATGAGTTTAGCTTAGTGTTGGATTTGGTTGCTTATCATAATCTTTATCAGTGTCTGTATTATACAATAGGCTTCTTTTTTAGATATATATCCTTGTTCTCTGCCAAACAGTAAGGCAAGAAAAAAGAATTTTATCTGTCTCAGTCTGGTAAATTGTTAGTTTGTTTAATTTGCTAGAGGTTTTGTATTTTCTCATATTGTCAATAAACATATAGTGAATTATACTTTTGAAGCCATTATAATCTGTTTCAGCATTTATTTCCATATTCAAATAGAGCATAGTGGTGGACTATCATTTTGAAGCACAGATCAGTTTTTTTCTTTAAAAAAGAAAGACAGGATGGAGCCTCCAACTTACTTAGCCAATGTTTATTGAACAGACTATAGCAGGCTCTGATGAAAGACAGATACAAGCTGCAATCCATGGCCTTTCAGATTCTAACAGATAAAAAGACAGGAAAATAGATAATGTGCTAAGCATGGGACAAGAGATCAATATAGAGTACTGTGCACTGAAAACTCAACTTTCCGTGTTGAAGTAGGACTACACACCAGGTGTTAAAATGGTGAAGCATGTCAAAGAGTCATTTACTTTGCCTGGAAGTCATCTTTAAACAGACAGCAGTGCACAAAAGCATACGGCGTTCCTGACAAACGACTCAGTCCTTAATACGTTGATTCATTTGTGTCACTTTAGCACTATCACATTCCTCAGTAAGACCCTTGACAAAAGAATGGCCATACTCCAATTTGGATGGCAAAAGCTTTTATATCTCCTAGGCAGGGGCCTAAGTATCTGTAGAGGGACTATGGAATTAGATCAACATGAGTGCTGCTGCTTAAAGACACACCCAGAGTGGATGCTCTAAACTTGATTGTATATTACAATTACCTAGAAAGGAATAAAAATATTTCCATCTGCTCCTAAGGACTCTTAAATAAGCATCTCTGGGGACTGGTCATAAGTTTTTCAAAACCCTCCCAGGAATCCAATGGACATCTGAGATTGAGAACCAGTGGATAGATTAGTGCTGCTCCAATTTTTGTAAACTGCAAGTCACCTAGGAATCTTGTTGGACTACCGATTTTGATTTAGTGGGCCTGGGGTTAAGGTTTAGAGTTTACTTTCCAGCCAGCTCTTAGGGATTTTCTTTTCTGCTTCTGCTGCACAGGGAGGGAGACATTCAAGATTTATTTAGAAGTCTTCCAATTTGCTGGTTTTCTAACCCGCTAACCTTCCGGTCTATACCCAAACTGCCAAAGGGAGGATGTTGGCATGGCCATATGGCAATTATTTATTAGAGTTCTGTGTTTATTTTCTTTTCCCCCAAAACTGATCAATATAACAAGATATTTTTGAGTTTTCTCTTCAAGAGATGAACAGACTTGACCATGGTTTATTCGATGTATTAAAATCTGAGAATTTATTTTTTATTTCAGAGGGGAAGATTAAGTGGTTTTGGATCAAAATTTCTATGTAGAGAAGTTGGAAATTTAAATCCTTATGAATCACTGAACTCATAAAGTGTCAAAATGCCTGAGTTACATTTGTTTGACAACTTTGCCTGTCTTAGAGTTACAGGCATCACCCACATGCAAATTCAAATACAGTGTGTGGAGGGGTCCCCATGGTAGCCCCTGAAATTAGACTGCTGGAGTTCAAGTTCTACCTGGTAGCATTCTAGGGAGGAATAGCAAGCTCTTCTCTCTGTCTCTTTATAAGGGGATTAAAATGAGACATTTGGTACACAGCTACCCTGAGGACTGGAATCCATGGCATCTGCAGGACCTTCAACCTCAGAAGGGCCATTACCCACCCTCTGTGAAAATCCACCCTGGTCTTACTCTTGTCAGAGATGAAATCCAAAGAGAAATGGGCTGAAGGACTCACAGAGACACAAGCATGTAAGCATACCACTCTGCGAAGCTGAGGCAGGAGGACCTTAATTTTAAACCTGGCCTAAGCAAAAAATTAGTAAAACCGAGTCTCAAAAAACAAACAATTTTCTTTTAAATAACCAGAAATAAATAAATAAACAAATTACTGGTGATTTAAGTCCATGAGAATGCCATGATTTCAGTCTCAGTATAGAACAATTTTAAAAAATGAAAGTAATTTCTGAGCCCTTCATGTGCCAGGTGGTGATTTTGTATAAATATTAAAATATGTGCCCTTCTCCACTGCTGGCGGGAATGTACATTGGTGCAACCATTATGGAAATCAGTGTGGAGACTCCTTAGAAAAGTTGGACTGGAAATCCCATTTAAACGAGCTGTTCCTCTACTGGGAATTTTCCCAGAGGATCTGAAAACATCATATCATAGTGATATATGTGTGCCTATGTTTATAGCAGCACAATTTATGATAGCAAAATCTTGGAAACAACCAAGATGCTCATCACTTGAGGAATGGTTGAAAAAGATGTGGTATTTTTACACAATGGACTATTATTCAGCTCTTAAGAATGATAAATTGCAAGCCTTTATATTGAAGTGGATGCCACTTGAAAATATACTCATAAGTGAAATAAACCAGAAACACATGTGTAAATATCGTATAGTCTCCCTAGTATAAGAACTCCAAAGAAGAAATACAAATAGAAAGATTTAATACAAGTAAAAGGAAAGCAGGATCTCAAGGACTAACTAATCAAGAGAGGGAAAGGCAAAGAGCTAGGAAACATGAGTAAGTCAAGTCATACAGTTATATGTAGAAGATGGGCAAGGCAATGTTCCTGAGAATCTTCAGAAGATTTTTTAATCTAGCAGAAAATTGGAAAGATTATCACCCTGACTAACTATATATACTGATACCTGTGAGCTGAGCTACCGCACTGCAGATGGTAATTTGTAATAGTAGTTTCATGCCTGGAGTGCCTGTCATTCTGGTCTTCTGAATGTGGGCTGCTTGTCATGATATGACAGTTGCTGCTATGATGTCTCTTGGGTAGGCGGTTGTTCAAGAAGAAGGGGGTGATGAATGAAAACAAGAGACAGGAAAAGGAATATTGTGGGACTGTCCTGCTTCAAGGTTGTATATGGTGAGATTTTTGGACCTATGTGTAAACATAAGAAGCATATAATTCTTTATGCCAATTTTAAAAATATATTCTAATTTTTAAATGTTTTTTATCATATTCTGTAGGGACTTGAAGTTCAACATATCAATACTTGATGAAAAGTACCTTTTCCATACTATGCCTAAGATGTTTGATATGCAGACTGATAGTGAGGTTAAGCTTAGCAGCCTAAGTGGTATGGTAATAACAATAAGCTTGTCTTCTGGATGGTTAACAACCTAAATTTGCAGACCAAAATTAGAGAGAAAGGAGGGCTGCAAGGAAAGCCAACATTTTGGCCCTAACCTTCTAAGGTCAATTAAGACTCAGGACATATGAAAACTTGTACTGTAACATCATGTAACTTGGTAGTGTCCCAAATTTTCTGATCAAGGAGATTATGGGGCCAAAGAGGAAAGTGATCAATGATGTAGAGTGTGCCTAAGGAGAGTCACATGGAGAGAAAACATTCTCTCAGGCTTTCGCAGAGAGCACATTGGCCAAGCAATGGCCGTGACTCATCCACATGGCTGACACTGACAAAGGTTCTACAATCTCAGGTACAGGATCTCAGGATAAATCCTGAGAGGATTTCACTGACCTTATCAGACGCAAAAGCTACAACTCTTGTTGCATAGGTGCTGCTTTACCTTGGTCTTAACCATCCAGCAGAAAAGTATAGAAACGAAATATAAGAAGTAAAGCCATGCTGTTATGTTTAGTTGTAGGGGAGTCAGGTCAACAATTTCTGACATTGCCAGTCAAGCGGAAGACCCAATACTATTATGGGCTACTGGACTCTTTTAGAATATTTTGCTGAGTTTACACACCTATAATATTCAAATAACAGAACTTAACAAAAAAGGGTATACAGACGATTGTATCTGAGTATTCAAAGTGGTTAGGATAGATATATAGTTACATTCTCTTAATGAATAGAATGATTTGTTCTAATGGTGTTTGTAAATAGGATATCAAGTCTGCATCTTATACAGCAGTTAACCACCAGAAAGAATGTATGCAGTGTTTTAATTATTGAAACTGTCCTACTGATTTGATTTGCAACTATCTCATTGCTATTTGTTTATCAATAAAATTATGAGAAAAAAATAACAATCATATTTAACTCTACATCACTGCTAAAATGTAATTAAAGAAAAAAATATGTGGCCATTCTTTGTTAGAGAAAATCAGACTTTCTCACTTCACACAGTTCTCCCTGTGGTCAATATTTGCAGCGCATATTTTGAAAGGGCCATTCTCTGAAACATTGTTTTGTTGTTGTGGTGGTGGTGTTTGTGGAACTTTTGTTGCTCAGTTACTTTGAGTTGCTGTGGTAGTTGCTGTTGTGGCCGCTGATTTTCCAACAGTGAGCTAAGCACATAAAGTTTGCTCCTTCGAAGCCAATAGTCAGGAAGAAATAGCTCATACTGAACCAAAAATAGACCAAGTAGTACCCTGAGTGATGATAATTAATTTGGAGAAAACTGAATAGGCAAAGTGAGTAAGAAATGTCAAAGGAGAAAAGTGAGGGTTAATGATATTAAATGAGGTGGACAGGTATGCCCTCATAGACAAGACCATATGAGATTCACTGTTTAAAAGAGAAGGACCAGCAAGAGAGTTCAGCGGTCTAAAATGCCTGCTTAGGCAGCCACAAGGGACTTCGATTCCAACCCCGGGACAACCTGCCAAGCCAGCCCCGCTCGGAGCAGGCCAATAAGTAAATAAATAAATGAGTGAATGAATGAATAAATAAATAAATATTTAAAAAGAGCAAGAAAGCCCTGCCAGAACTTGAAGAATGACCATTTAAGAAGTACAACCAGGACTTGCAAAGTTTCAGAAGTGGGAAATCTCAGACAGCCATGATATAAGGCAGGAATCTGCATGCCATGGAATGAATGATGGAAAAGAAGAAAGAAATGCTGGATGGGTTAGAGGATCTGAGGATTAAACACCTGCTTGGCCGTGTCGGGGGAACTGTTAAAACAGATTTTGGGGCATGAGACATGCTTTATGGACCAACAGTCTGGGGAGGAAAGTACAAATTCCTTCTCCAGTTCATTCCCTGAGTGTACTGGACATATGGGGCTGTATTACTTTGAGAACCATTAAATCAGACTGAGAAGTAGTGGTGGGCATACATGTCAACATGGATGGGACACTATGGGACATCATAAGTGCTGGCTTTGATTTTCTCTAAGTGCAGAGTGAAGTTATCAGGGTTTGTTTCAAAGCTTTATCAACTGCCCAGTTTCCATGAAATAATCTTTGTAACAAAAGTGTGATAGCAGAGCAGTTGCTTTCTTGTGATCTACGGCATGTGATACTGCATGAATGTAAACAGATATCTTTGGGCAGTTAAACTCACTTGCCAAGGCACATCTCACATTTTATCTTATTTATGCTCTATAGATTTATGTTTTATGTTCTTTGTATGTCAGATGAGCTGACATCAACCTTACATATGACAGCAAACTAGTTTGAATTGATTTCAAACCAAAGTCAAACCGGTACATAGCCAAACTAATTCAACAACAGAATATTTGTTTTTGAAGAATGCAGAAAATGCAAAAAAAAAAAAAAAATGGCAAACATGGTGCTATGTAAGCAAAGTAAATACTCTGGAGGCTGAGAAAGAAGATGAGTGGGTCTTCAAGTTTCTCCCGGACTATAGAGTAAGTGTGACACTACCTGAAATACATAGCAAGAGCTTCAAGTAATGTTACTGGCATCTTATGAACAGTTTCATGGCATTGATTTTATCATTTTTCAAATATTACTTTAATTTCCACTAATAATAATTATGTGCTTGGGTAATGCTGGTGAATCCTACCATCACCATCACTTTACTGAACTTTTCATTCTACCTTTAGTACAATACCACATTCAGGAGATCCCTTCATGAAATACCAGGAAAAATAAAACGTTAATTCATCAAATTTTTCTTTTGTTTGATAAGTGGTAGTGACGTAGTTTTTCTGGTTTTTGTTGTTGTTGTTTTTTGATTCAGGGTCTCTATGCAGCTTCAACTTATAGTGATCTTTCTGTCTCAGTCTTCCCAGTATTAGGATTGCAGGCATGTGCCACCACATCTGGTTTTGGGGCCAGCACAGCATGCCAGACCAGGAATCAAACTTAGGACCTTGTTCTTGCCAGGCAGGCACTCAGGCTACTGGACTATCTCCCCAGCCAGTGACATAGTATTTCTGTGAGGTCTTTATTTTACACACCTTGATGAAAGCTTATTCTATGACATATACAGAACAGATATTTTGTGAATAACAAATTTGATTATTGACTCACATGAGTCACTAGTTGATACATCTCTCTCACCTCCTACACCCTGGTATTTTGTATTTATTTTTTCTTTCCAAATATTTTTCTAGGTTAAAATTGTATTTTCATCATAGCTCACATTGAGTTACTTTCCATGTTCAAGTACAAACTATTGATAGTGAGGTTTCCATTAGTGTTTTAAAAATACTGGAAATAGATTAAGCTTTAAAAGGAAAAGAATTATTTATACTCAAAGGTTTGTTAATTTCAGTGCATGGTCTTCTGGACAGTGTCTTGGTCCTGGTGCACAGCTGGAACATGGTGGAAGGAAGCTGGCTACCTCAAGGCATCCAGAAAGCAGAGAGAGAAGGAAAGAGAGGGGCTGAGGGCTCAGGATTCATATTAGGGACAGGTCTGCAATTACCTAACTTTCACCAGGCTCCAACATTTAAAGGGCACAGTCCCATCAGCAGTGCGTAACTGAAGGACAAGGCTCTGAGGCTTTGACCAGTGAGCCTATGGGAGAAATCATAGCTCCAAATGACAGCACTACTGTAAATTTGAAAATGTGCTTATTTTCTTTCTTTCTTTCTTTCTTTCTTTCTTTCTTTCTTTCTTTCTTTCTTTCTTTCTTTTCTTTTCTTTTTTCTTTCTTTCCTTCCTCACTTCCCTTCCTGTCTTTCTCTTTCTTTCTTTCTGCTTTAAAGCTGATTCTTCAGAAATCACTTCTCCAGAGGAAATCATTGTAAATCCCAATACAGATAGTTCCACCAGCGTACATATTTTCTTGAATTTGCTGTGGTATATTTCTCCTTAAGCATTTGTTCATTTGGTTGCTTTGTAAAAATACTGCACACTTCTACTGAAATTACACTTTCCATCCTATATACTCAGTTACTGGAAGCACAGGGCAATCTGACATCAGAACAAACGGAGTTTTCTCTAACAGCATGGTGTTTCCTACCTGTTTTCATTACTCTGAAGGTCTGTGTGATGATATTTAAGTGTAGCTGAAGATGATCCACTTTTGTAGCTTATCAGCACTGTCCTCTTTAACTTCCCGAATTTCAAATAATACTTTGCCTATTTGCCCTAAAGCGAAAGAGAATGTCTACAGCATCTTGCATGTGTTGAAAGCCTACCATGTGGCAGCGAGGAGATGCTGTGTGCTCTTGCATTTTGTCATCATCACATACGAGGGCTTAGCTGCTTAGGAAGGTCATCGTTTAGCGGGGCCACAGAGCTATGCAGCTGAAGGACAGAAATAAAGGCCTGGACTGTGCAATTGGAATTCAGAGCTCATACACTAATCATTTCTGTTCTGACATAATAATATTTTCTTAAGCCAAAATAAAACAAAACAAAGAAAAATGACATTGCTGGTTTAAAAGAATGTGCTTATTGTATAATGTATGGGTACATATTTGTGTATATATATATATATATATATATATATATATATATATATATTCCATCACCTCTAAGTAGTACCAAACCAGGAAAAGAGGGTTTAAGAAGGAAAACAGAAGATTAATAAAGTGGGATAAAACATGACAATAGTGATAGTGATAAAATTACAAGAGTCCTATTGCCTGATTATCCCAACTCCTGTGAGCTATAGATTTTATAATTCTTCTATGACAAATGAGGACCTTAGTATTAGCCAAGCCATTTCCTTAATTCACTTATCTACTAAGTGGCGAAACATGGCTTACATCTCGAGTACCTAATGGATATTTGTGTATCATTAGCGTGAATGCCCCACAGGGCTCTGAAGTGATAGAGTTCCACGGCATCAGGCTTCATGTTCTAGAAGCACTCACTCACTCACTACTAATCATAAGCTTTGAAAGCAAGTGTCATTGTCTTCCTTGCTTGGCCATTGAAGAAACAGCTTACAAGAGTCATATATCCATGGAGACCAGAGTGAAGTGGAGGAGCTGGGATATTGCTGAACCTCTAAAACATGTTTCCTCCCATTTAGACCATTCTAGAATCCTAGGCTCCGTGACTATATTCAGAATATGCTGCACACTCTGCATGCAACTGATAGTGAGATTGTTCCCCTAACTGCCTATCTGGAAAGATAGTCTGAATCTTACACATTTGTGTGAAAAAAGAATACAGCTATAAAGTCTGAAAAAGACTCTCCTTTGAAGGAGGAGGAAGTTGGAAGACAGGGCAGAGGGGACACCAAAAACCTGATGCGAGCAGCTGCCAGAGAGTGATAAATTGTTAAATTGTAGATGATTTTGTTTTCTGCAGATAGAGATCAGATGAAAAGCAGAAACACTGGAGAAAATGACATGGAAGAAAAATTATAATCTATTGGCTTTGCTTCCAAAAGACTTTCATGAACTGATTGAAAGCTTTCAGTAGTTTGGAAGTAGAGTTTACAAGTTCCCAAATTCATTGCACGAAAGGTACTCTTACTGGATATATAAGCCAGTTTAGCATTGTCTTGAGAGAGATGCTTGCAACTATTAAACAACTTTCTTTGTGTTAATCAAAAGTACAGCTTAACTTGCAGCTGCTAGCTTAGTCTCTCATTTTTACATATTTTTAAATTTGCTCTAAAATGACCCAAAACAATACTCACAGTGCTACCCTGCTTGCACTTACCATCACCATTCTTTCCCTTTTGTTGTCTTTCTGATCACTTTTAGTGATCGACCAAGATTCATGTTAGAGAACATTGAAAATTTAACAGTAGGCTAGTGTGTCTTTTACCCTGTAACTCACATATAATGCTGCTTTTGCATTCTTGTGCTTTTGAAGTTTAGTTCTTTCTTTTCTTTCTTGCTATTCCTACCTTGATCTCAGGTCTAATTTTCTTTTCCTTTCACCTGCAATTGTTATGTAATTGATCTTCTTACTTCTCAGTGATATCCTAACTTAATTGACTTTGATACAAGAAAGAACACAGTCTATAGATTCAGTTTTACATCTATAAAAGAAGGAGAAAGACTTGGAAGCACTCAGTTGGGAATTGTCCTTGGAATTTGGCCACATTTCCAGATTCCCCACCATTCTCTATTATTTTACCCTCAGGCTCACCAAGGTAGAGTTTATACATTTTGTAAATCCATTCCACATATTATGGAGAATGCCACAGCAGTTAAAAGCTTAGGACTGGAGTTAAGAGAGATGAATTGTGTCACTTACTACCGGGCTTATGGTCATCATGTGTCCCCAAAGTTCTGCTAATCCTTGGACTTTATTTGGAATCTATGATCACAAGAGTTGCTAGTCCCTAATAGATGATAAAAGACACCCAACAAGGAGGTAGTGATGTGTGCACACCCCATGGTAGGTGTGATATAGATATCAATTAATGATTGCTGTGATTTCAAAGAATGAAAAAACCATCAAGTCATTATATCTCAAAACCTTTTTAAAAATACAAATCTTAACTGTGTAATTTAAAAATGGTGAAAGATTTATGTGATCTGAAGAGAGACTAACATATAACTGTGTAACTTTAGATTTTTTATGAAGCCATTTCTAACTTTTATCCCTTTGTCCTTACTGCTTTATTTCTTCCGCCAGATTTTCAAGCCAGATGTAAGTAATTTATATGTAATGAGTCTTGTTGATAGGATGACTCAGCTGCTAAATAGTTACCTCTCATCATTTCACCTCAAAACTATGTATTTTATTTCAAAACAGCTCAAAGGCCAGGCTGATTTAGTTGGCTCCCTATTTGTTAATGACAAAAATAAATTCATATTTTCTTACACCAAGATCATTTACTGACTTGAAAAAGTGATGTTGTCCTAAAGGACACACTGAGACCTAATTATTAAGATTTTCTATTTCCCACTTGTGCTTCTTCTTCTTCTTCTTCTTCTTCTTCTTCTTCTTCTTCTTCTTCTTCTTCTTCTTCTTCTTCTTCTTCCCCCACCATTCTACCATTTATCTACAATTTATTTCATTGTGACACTCTGCTGCCTGCAATTCCCAGGTTTATAGGTCATAGTCCATCTTGCTGATAAATAGACTCAGCTCTTAGTTCCAGCTCCAAATTCCTGGAATATTAATTATACTTGGAAAAACCTGGGCTAAGACAAAGGCAGAGTGAAATGAGTGGGACAATTTTAGGTTGTTCATTCTTATTCATTCCATGTTTATCAAGCTTGAAGTTATAGAAGTGTGGTGGCTGATATATGTGGGATAGCTCCATAATTTCCTCTTATTCTATGGGAGCATAAAACTTCTCTAAAACGTAAAATAAAACTGAAAAGCACAAAAAGGACAGGTAGCTGATGGGTGCATGAGACATACATAGCAACTCACTAAGATATGTTGTCTATTTACTACATAAATAGTAAACCTCAAGGCTTTTGATAGGTTTCCTCTTTTGTCCACAAGCACTGTCCAAAATCCTATTGATGGATGGAAACATAAAACTACTGAAAAGTGAAGTGATTTATGCAAGATTGCCCAATTGTCTAATGGTAGAGTGATATATCAAAGAGAATTTCTTCCTATATTTAACCTATTTTAAGCAAGTTTATTGAGAAACAAATAACAATGAGAGAGTTTCACAATCAGTTACTAGCAAATTTTCAATAATTAAAACATTGCATATTGTTGTCTTAGTGGTTATTCATTGTACAAGATGCAGACATGATATCCTGTCTCAAACACTATTAGAACAAACCTCTCTATTCATTGAATTAAGAGAATGGAGCTGTATATCTATCCTAACTATTTTGAGTATACCGATACAAAATGATTATTTATTTCTATCCCACTTTTTTGGTTAGTTTTGTCAGAAAAGGGCATCCCATTGTCATATAAATACTGTAGGTGCATTAATTCATAAAAATATCCCAATATAGTCTAGTAGCCCATACTAGTAGTGTGTTTTCCATTAGATTGTCAATGTCCGAAATTGTTGATTTGAGCTTTTCAGAGCTCAGCATATTAATATGACTTTAGTTTTTTATTTTATTTATTATTATTTTTTATTTATGTGTGT
>NW_004524594.1:7525057-7538269 GCF_000260255.1 Octodon degus
TTGAACCGTGGTCCCTGTGCTTTGCTAAGCTTGTTCTAAGTAGGTGCTTTAGACCACTGAGCCATCTCACCAGCCCCCAATATGACTTTAGTTTTAATACTTCATTTTCATTCTTTTCTGCTGGATGGTTAAGACCAAGATAAAGCAAGACATATATAACAAGAAACATAACTTTTGTATCTGATAAGGTCAGTCAAATCCCCTCAGGATTTAACCTGAAACCCTGTACCATGGTTTGTATATCCTCTGTCATTGTCAGCCATATGTATGAGTCACAGCCATTGCTTGACCAATGTGTTCTTTGTGAAAGCCTGAGAGAATGTTTTCTCTCTATATGACTCTCCTTAGGCACACTCTATATCATCGTTCATTCTCCTCTGTGGCCCCATAATCTCCTTTATCAGAAAATTTGGGACACTACTGAGATACATGATGTTACAGTACTGGTTGTCCTATGTACTGAGTCTCTGTTGACCTTGAAAGGCTAGGATCAAAATGTTGGCTGTCTTACAGTCCTTCTTTTTCTCTAACTTTTGGCCTATAAACTTAGGTTGTTAACCCTCCAGAAGAGAGGCTTATTGTTATTACCCTACAACACAGCCAGTTAACCTTACCCTTGCTGTCTGTCTGTACATCAAACATCTTAGACATAACATGAAATAGGTATTTTCCATTAAGTATTGATATGTTAAACTTTGAGTCCCTCCAGAATATGGAGGAAAAAAGACTAAAAAGATTAAAAAATTAGAATAAATATTTACATATTTTTACACAGAAATTTAGAAATCTAACCCTTTACAACCTTGTAGCAGGACAATCCTGTAACATTTTTTTCTTGTCTCTTGTTTTCATTTATTATCTTTTTTTTAAAGAAACATTTACTTGAGAGACAGTATGGCAGTAATAGATATGTCATTATAAGCAGTACATAATTAGACGACCAGAATGACAGGCATTCCAAGTATGATCCTACCACTACACATTGTGTCCTTCAGTGAAGTTGGTTAGTTCACAGGTATCAGCATATATAGTTAGGGTGAGAATCCTACCAATTAACTGCTACTTTCAAAAACATGCTGAAGATTCTCAGGACCATTGCCTTACCCGACTTGTGCATATAAATGTATGGCTTTGCCCCTGCCATATTTTTTAGCTTTTCTCCTTGCCCCCTCTTTGTTCTCTATTCCTCAAGTTCTCACTTTCCTTTTAATTGTGTTAGGCCTTTCTAATTTTATTTCTTCCTTTGAGTTCTTATACTCGGGACACTATTATAATATTGACACATGTGGGTCTGGTTTATTTCACTTATGTTTATGTCTTCAAATGGCATCCATTTATACATAAAGGCTTTGAGTTTATCATTCTTTATAGCTGAATAGTAATCCACTGTATAAAAATATCACATGTTTTTCATCCATTCCTCAGGTGAAGGGCATCTTGGTTGTTTCCAAGATTTGGCTATCACAAATTGTGCTGCTATAAACATAGGTACACATACATCACTATGATATGATGTTTTCAGATCCTCTGGGAAAATTCCCAGTAGGGGATAGCTGATTTAAATGGGATTTCCAGTCTTAGTATTTCAAGGAGTCTCTGCACTGATTTCCATAATGGTTGCACAAGTCTACATTCCCACCAGCAGTGGAGAAGGGTTGTTTTTTCCCCACAGCCTCTCCAACATTTGTTGTTGGCTGATTTATTTATGATAGCCATTCTTTCTGGGGTGAGATAGTATCTCAGTGTTGTTTTAATTTGCATTTCATGGATGGCTAGTGATATGGAGTATTTTTTCATATATTTATTCGCTTCTATAACTTCATCCTCTGAGAAGTGTGTGTTCATCTCGGATGCCCATTTCTGAATTGGGTCTTTAAATTTTGGGGCCCTAATGGTTTTTAGTTCTTTATAAATTCTAGAGAGCAGACCTTTGTCTGAGTACTTATTAATCAAGATTTTTTCCAAATTAGTGGGTTGCCTTTTCACTTTCTTGGTAATTTCTTTTGACATGCAGAAACTTCTTAATAAGCGGAAGTCCCAGTTGTTAATTCTTTCAAGTGTAACCCGTGCGATTTGATTTTTGTTCATGAACTCATTGCCTACCCTTATGTCTTCCAGAGTTCTTCCTACTTTCTCTTCCAATTTAGTGTTTCTGTTTTAATGTTTAGATCTTTACTACATTTTGACTTTAGCTTAGTACAAGGTGATAGACCTGGCTCAAGTTTTAGTTTTCGGCATGTAGAGAGCAGAACCATATGACTATCCATGTGACTATAGTATATTCAACCTCTGTGAAGATTTCTCCAAGCTTCCTGAAGTCAGAGTTCTCTATCTTCAGCAAATTTCTTCACTCTTGTATCTTTCTTTTGTTTTGGCATGTGTCACCTCTTATTCTTTTTTTTTTTTTTTTTTAAATGCAGGGTCTCACCATGCAAGTTTGACTCATAGTGATCCTCCTATTTTCAGCCTTGCCAGTGCCAGGATTATAGGTGTGTGCCACCCAGCATGGACTAGGTTGCCAGCCCCTCATGCCCAGGGCCTGGGCTGGCACATCTTCTGTTATTTTGTATGCTACTTTTTCTTTGTGTTGTTTATTTTGCTTTATTTTCTTTTGTTCTGTTTTTATGACAGGATTTTATTCATCGGGGATTTGATCTTGCACAAAATCCACTGAAGTTCTTAGCACTATCTTGATAATGTTTTATTTGTTGGAACTTAATACTCAACACCCATAACTCAAAGAATGACAGGATTTTTTCCAAGTTTGTAGACGTTTCAGTCCATAATCTGGCTCCAAGGTAGGGTGGCATGCCACAGGAGAAACAGCTTATGTTATGGTTACAAGAGGAAAAGTGTCTCAGGGAGGAGAGAGGGCAATGTCCTCCTGAAGGCCACATTCCCAGCACCCACCTTCTACAGCCAGGTTGCACCTTCCAACATCACAGTTAGTTGTAAACTCATGTTGGGATTAAACATATACCAGTTTAATCCCATCACCTCCCCCAAGCTGCACCTGTGAGTGCGTGGTACATTGGGGGGACATTTACATAGAAATTATAATAAGTATAGATTTCATAAGTAGGATTTGAACGCATGAACACACCATAAAGATCATACTTGGCATAGATAGCATTCATTTCTTAGTCAGCAACAGTAATAATCAGCATATTTATGGCAGTCTCTCTGAAACAGAGTCCAGTGATAAGTACTTGGCATACAGGACATCATCAACATCATTTTATCTGGATGAGATACATTCCATTGATCACTCCTCATTTCTGATGAGACAACCTGAGGTCTTATATAAAATGACATTATCAGGACGCCAAACCCCATCTTTCTGACTCTAACGTTGGGGCACTAAGTTTTATGATTCTTACTATTACATATTTTTTCACCATGTAGGATTATTTACTGGAGGTAAAAATTCAGGCTAACATTTCTAAATAAATAATATAATTAAATAGTACATTTCATTATGGTTTAATGAAATCATAAACATTCCATCTTCAAAAACCTCAAATATTTACATTAAATATATATCTAAGAATTGATTCTAACTCTTGGCATTTTTCTCCTTTAATATGCCTAGTCTAAGTTGTGTGGCACAACTTCTACATTTTAAATTTTTGCCACAGAAATCAGTAGTTTCCCAAGATGAAAAACAGCGATTTTAGGGCATATTTTTCTTAAAATTCTAATATTGCAATGTGTTTTCGTTAGCACCCTTTATTTTAAGCAAACACAGCAGAATTTCGAGCAGACAGCTAGGTGTCCACAATATCAAGTTAGAATAGTTTCTTTTTTCCTTTTTCTTTGCAAGATAATCATTGCGAGATTACCATGTAGACAAAACATAAAGACGTTCACGGTTGGATTCCTTCTCCACACTGTACGTGGTACGATGTTTTACTTTCCATAGTTTCAATCCACTATTTTCCAGGCTGTTGCCTTTCTTTTACACTGCTAACTGCACAGCAAGTGTGACTTTCATTCATCTCCCTACTCATTCAACAATTATTCATCCTGCTGAATACATTTCCAGCTACAATTCCCACTCACCAGAGCTCCTGGCCACAGTCAGTATTGCTGATCTTTTTCTTTTGCTTAAAACATTTTTTTTTCTCCTAACTTCTTTGATGCATTCAGCTCCAGCTTTTCATGTCTTCTCTGACTAGCCCTCTCTTTTGTTATTTACCTGCTGGCCTTGCTCTGTTTTGCCATTTATTGTTCAACTTTCTCAAACTTAGGCTTAAGCTCCCTACATTTCTAAAAAGAATAATTGAGATATTATACGTCTCAACCTCATTCAATAAAACACTGTGAGTTCAGACCCATACATAAGCCATCACCATTGAGGTAATAGACATATCCCTTCCCTCCAACTCTTTCTTTGTATCCTATTCTTTTGCTGTTTTGAGGTAACAGACGAACATAGGTTTAAACTTTCAAACAATGATTGAGTACATAATACAGTACTGCTTGTTATAGTGACTATAGGCAAAATATTTTAGTGGAGACCTCTAGACCTACTGCATATATTGTAACTGCACCATTACAGCACTCGATGGACTCCCCATCACCTTGCTGCCTGATGGCTGGCAACCTCCATCATATTCTTAGCTTCTACGATTTTGCTTATTTGAGGTAGCTCATGTTAGAGAAAATCACAAGCATTTGTTTTTCTTTTACAGATAATTTTAACTTAGCACAATGTACTTCAAGTGCATATAAATAGTTGCAATTGGAAGATTTTCTTTTATAAGGTTGAGTAAGACTTCTTTATACACATGTGCTCCACTATTTTAATCCGCTCACCTTCCAGGATACATTAGGCTTATTACTATCACTTGCTTATTGGGAATATTGGTGAAATGATCTGGAGACTACAAACATCTAAGTTTCCGATCCACATGTATAAACCTTGTATTGCTTCCCTACTATAGAACCCAAAGAGTGAAAGGAAAATGGATACTGTAAACGGGAAAGAAACTGTTCAAAGTGAAGGAACAGAACTGCCGAGATAGCTCAGTGGACTAAGTGCTGGATTAGGCAGTCTCGGGGACTGGGGTTGGATCCCCAACAGCACACTGAGCCAGCCAGCAGGACTGGGTGTAGGAGCGCAAGCCTGTAATCCCTGCACTGGGGAGGCTGAAACTGGGATGGGGTAAAGAACAAAAGAAAGAATGAATGGCAAAAGATATATTTATGTATATACACAGGATAGCTTGGATAATGGTACTGCTGGTTTCTGTTGGTCTATTGAAAGGAGCAGTGAATGTTTTATTTTTTCTCTCCTTTTTAATTTTTAGAGCTATTTAACTAATTTTGCATGTATGTCTGGTAATTTAAACAACTAACTTGAAGACAATCGTATGCAATATAACAACTATAGTTGAATTCCTATTACTTTGTTCAGTGAAATTCTGCCTCATGTCTAATTTTTTAACTACTTTTATTCACTTTAAAAAATAAAAACAAGGAAAGAAAGATAAAAAAAGATTCTGATTTCAGTATGTTTGAATATATATGCATGTATAGGATTCTATATCATATGAAAGATATCATTTAATATTTAAGGAACCTCTACTCTGTTTTAAGTAAAAAACTACATGATTATGTGCCTTTAGTGACAGAGTAGAAGTGTTCCAATTTCTTAACATTGTTGATGAAACATTTTGTCCTTTTTTGTTTTGTTTTGTTTTTGATACTAGCCATCCGCAATCGCCAGTTGTGCAGTAAAGAGTCATTATATTTTGAAGCACATTTTCCTGTTGATTAATGTGGCTGATCATTTTATCTACTGCCCAATTATATACTTTTCTGGAGAATGTTTGTTCCAGCTCTTTGCTGATTGTAAAATGTATTTATATTTGATTTCATTTTTAATTAGAAAATAAAAAGTGGGTATATTTTGTGTGCGTATACAAAATATAGGACTGTAAATATTTTCTTCATCCATTTCCTGAGTTCCTTTTGTAATTCTTTCAACTGTGTTCTCTACCATGTGAAAAATTAGTTCACCATGCTCCTACCTGACTATGTTTCATTTTGTTGCCTGTGCTTCTCTTTTCAGATCTAAGAAATAAGTGCTGCACATTTCTCATGTAATTTGAACTCTGCCTAAGAAATTGCAATGAGGTTCATAGACAGTAACTCACAAATTTTACATTTCTAGTCTTAGTTTATCTTTGTCCCCAGCCATGTCTGTTAAACTCCTACTCATTATGCATTTGGGTAATTAAAGGGATCTTCATATTTAGTTTTCTCCCAAAAGAAACTCGCCACTCATGGTAGCAAACTTGGAAGCCATTGAATTCCAAAAGACTGGTACTGAGATCCATCCGTTTTATACCCTCATGTTGGTTGTCATGGCAACTCACTCCTTTGCTCTCCCTGTCGCTGCTTTCTGATTGTGTCAACAGTCTTCATTAAAACCCTTGAACTCTTTCTTCTGTTTTCCAGCATAATTTCAAAGGCAGCACGCTGTCTCTCATTTCCAATCTATTTCCTTCCTTAATTTTTAGTGTGATTTTTATTGAAGTATAACATATTGCAGTCAAGTACCCTTTTATATATACAGTTAATATGCACATGATACCTGTGTCCAACATGAAGAAAGCATTTCTTTTGCTCAAAACTGCCCTTTTAGTGCACTTTGATCACTACTCCCTATGGGTAAGTACTCTTGATATCTACCACCACACATCAGTTGTGCTGTGTTTTCAACTTTATGTAAAGACAAACAAACTAGTGTGTCACTTTGTATTTTTCTTTCTTTTCTTTTCTTTTGTTTCCAATTCAAGTTCTCCCTAACTGAAGAACTTCTTTTTTTTTCATATATCAATAACTAAATACGTGCAAATTTTTTTCTGCACTAACTCTTGTGCTCATTTTATCTGTTTGTTTATTCTTACTGGAATAAGGAAGCTTACTGACCATAGCAGTTATCATTTTCTCAGTTGCTGTGTAGAATCCATTTTATAAATACCACTTAGTTGGAAAATCCTCTCTGTAAGTAATGGAAATATGAATTTTTTACTGCTTTTATCCCATCACAAATAATGCCACGGAAGAACATTTGCATGTTTTTGTGGTGGTACTGGGGATTTAGCCCACAGCCTTTGTGCTCAGTTAAATCCCCAAGCTTCTGTTATTCGCTTTTCAAAGCCAGGGACTTACTATATCTCTAAGTAGCCAAGGATGGTTGGAACTTGAAATATACCTGCCTCAGCCTCGCAAAGTGCTAGGATTACAGGGGTGCATCTCCCTGGGGTGCAGCATTCTTCTAACTGTCTTCTGATGAACATTTCTATGTCAGGCTGTGGGAGCTTCATCTCAGTATAGCAGTTGCATGTATTCCGCTTTACCAGATAATTCTGATGCTGTTCAAAATGTTTTTATCCATCTATTGTCCTGGCATTATGGAGCACTTATTATTTCCTGCTCTTTTCATTTTAACAGTGGCTTTGCAAGAACATCACACTGAGTTCTAATTTGTATTTCCTTGGTGACTAATGGTGTTGAGTGTCATCCATTTGTTTATTTGCCACTTTGATATCCTTTTCTTTTGTGGTGTCCAATTTTTCTATTGTACAGCTGACAGCTTCAAATGAATTTAATGGCTTTTCAGTGTATTCTGGCTGAGTCTTTTATTTGAAAATACATATTTTCCCATTTTATGTCTTTCCTCTTTGATCTATCATTGGGGTATTTAGTAAAAGCTAGTCTTTTAAAAGTAATATGATTTATTACTTTCGATATTTGATATTTTTCTGTGCCTCATACAAGAAATTTTGGATTGTTCAAAGTAGAGTAGATAATCTGCTGTTTTCTACTAAAACCTTTATTGTTTTATCATTTAAAACTTTTTCTAAATTCTATTCAGAATTGATTGCTTATGGAAGGTATGCGGTAAATATTGAGAGATATTTCCTTACATATAGATGCCTAA
This sequence comes from Octodon degus, assembly GCF_000260255.1. Taxonomy (NCBI): domain Eukaryota; kingdom Metazoa; phylum Chordata; class Mammalia; order Rodentia; family Octodontidae; genus Octodon; species Octodon degus. Next base: position 7,533,012 of record NW_004524594.1, read on the forward strand.
TTGACCCTTTACTAAGCTCCAAAGGTAGGATATAATTTGTTACAGCACTGAAACATTCCATGTATTATGCCTAATGTGAATGCAAATGTCCTGGGTTGCTTTGGAGTCATGGGCTACCCCATTGGTCGGCTGGTCTCTCCCTTTACCAAAGCTACCTTGTTGTCATTACTATAACTGTAAAAATCGCTTGATATCTGCAAGTTCAATGTCTACCATTTGGCCTTCTCTGCGACTGTCTGAGTCTTTGCATTTGCACTAATATTTGAGAATCAATCTGCCAGTCTCAAACTACATTCCTAAAATTTCATTTGGAGTGTGTAAACCCATTTGCAATAAATGCTACATCCTGCAAAATCTGAAGAAAAACATATTTTTATTCATTTAGGTTTAATTTGTCTCCCTCGTAGTATTTCATTTTCATTGTAGATATTTCCACATCTTCCTTTAGATTTATTGCTAAGTGTTATCTTTAATACTACTGTGTGTGTGTGTGTGTGTGTGTGTGTGATCGATACTGTCCAGTGCATATCTTTTTTTTTTTTAACTAAAACAGCTGATGAGTTTATTTTCACATTTCACAATACAAATGAAACTGTACTTTCTGCACTTTTGTTTATCATACTTCTCCCTTCAAGACTATTCTTTGATAGGAAGGGGGAGCAAGTCTTCCTTTTCATTCATGCTGTTAGAAAACACCCAGAGTCACAGCACCATGACCCCTGGTGAAGCAGAACAAATAATATAAAACTGATACAGAGAGGCTGCCCCTCCACTTTATCTGTCTGGTCGAGTCATTCCTGGCCGAGTGGGCACCATCATGGGCCGAGCCGGCGGTCGCATCATTGGAGGCCCAGGCATCATTGGCATGTGGCCTCCCATGGGTGGTCTCATTCCAGGAGCAGGTCCCACTGGCATCATCCCCGGAGGTGGGGGGCCCATCATTGGCATCATGGGAGGGCCTCCCATGTGAGGTGCTGGCATCATACCAGGGCGAGGAGGACCAGGAAGGCTGGGTGGAGGTGGGATCATAGCCCCGGCGGGGGGAGGAGCGGAGAATGGAGTAGGAGGTATCTTTCCTTGTTGAAATGCAGCCGTTGTTTTGTCAATCAGGCTCTGAGCTTGCTCTTCCATCCATTTCTGGTAGTAGTCTTTCACATTCTCTTTATGTTTCCTACCACTGCAGTGTGTCTTTCTCACAGACGGAGAGTCATGGGTGAGATACGTATCGCAGTAGTCACAATAAAACTTAGGCATGTTGCTCTACAGGCCGTTGGCGGCTCCTTCCCAGTGCATATCTTGATATCAGTTTTTTCTCTGTTTCCCATAAATTAGAAATTTTCAGTTCATCAGACTGGACTCATCCATGAAGATTTTTTTCTTATTATTCTTTAGCTCAAAATGTGTTTTATTTGGCATTGTTTCTTCACATTCATTACCCATAATTCTTATTATCTCAGCTTATTTTCTTTTCTTTTCTTTTCTTTTCTTTTCTTTTCTTTTCTTTTCTTTTCTTTTCTTTTCTTTTCTTTCTTTCTTTCTTTCTTTCTTTCTTTCTTTCTTTCTTTCTTTCTTTCTTTTTGTTTTTTTCAGTACCAGGGATCAAACGCAGAACCTTGCGCTTGCCAGGCAGGCGCTTATGACACTGAGCTATCTCATTCAGGCCTTCTCAGCTAATTTCCTATCCATATAAAGCCTTCTCAACTCACCACTTAGCCACTGACATCCTACACAACCTGCTGTTGCAATAACCAACCAGTTCTCAGACTACTTATCACATTTGCAGGTTTATGCCTGTCTTCATAATTCATTGTTTCATCTCTTTGTATATGACCTAAGACGGGGTAACATATGTATGTCCTCTTCAATCTACTACCTATCTGACATAGCAAAGCACTTAACCTCTTCCAAAGTCTGAACAAATAATAGTCTGATGAATGAGTGTGCTTCAAGGATAACCGTGTACTCTTGGAGACACTGGGTATTCAGAAGCCAATCGAGCATAAGTCTCTTTGTCTTTTTGTGACTCAGAAACTTTCCCCACTATCACTTTTCAAGAAATATAAACAACCCTTTAGATGTAAATTAATAACACCCAACTTGGTCTTTTCTAAGTACATGACTTCTTCACACCCTACCAAGATGTTCTCTTATGTGCCACATCACAATCATTTTAAGTTTTTATGGTTTAGGGATTTTATACTAAGGATTTAAGTTAATGAAGAAACAGACAGACATGAGTAAAATGGCTAGAGAATCTCCCAGATTAAGATTGTTATTTTCATCATAATCTAAGTCCATTCTATGAATTTACATTAAAAATAATCCCATCACCTATTCTAGCCCTTCATTAATAGTGAGAATCTTTCTACATATTGCCTGGTTTAAAATCACAAAGGCTTGGCTTGACCATTTGGAATGGTTGAAGTGGTCTGTGTGGGCCTGTTCAATGCACCTATCATTGAAATCACATGAATAAAGCTTTGCAGAGAATAGCATCAGCAGTAGTGAGACTGGGCTAATGAGACAGGTGGAGCAGAAAACCCTACTGTGGTGTTACTTGCTAGGGCTTTTGAGAGCAATAATTAATCACATCCCTTTCCCATCTGGATTCTGAGTCAAGTAACCAACAGAAAGAGACGTCTGATGGGGATCAAAATATCCACTTCATTGCCATTACAGCTAGCTTGGAAACCACTGCTTCGCATGCAATGAAACATGAATCTTCTTTTTCTTTCTGCCCATGGTCACCTGAAAGTAAATATGATTATAAAATGCTTTTATTCTCCTAGTATCAAAGACACTGAATGCAGAAACATGACATGTCTATGCACAAAAGTTTAAAATCATTAGTTCCCATCAAATAACAATAATAGTGAATAATAACAATGATGAATGATTGATCATTATCATCTCATGATAGGATAAAATTGTTCTTTACAAAGGTAGAAATAAAAAGCAAAATAAGAAGGCATATACATTATGGTAACAGTCCTCTTACCTGAAAATGAAGTGTAATTTTCTTATAGTTACCAAGAATATGTGTATACCATATTAATATATAAGTAATTCTAAATCTATGGTATAATTGTCAACATATGTTAAAGTCTATTGAAATGCAATGGGGCCATGAAATGGGACAAAATGTTTGCTCATTAATTATGTGATGAATATGCAAAATATGTAAAGAGTTCCTACAACAGAGCAACAAAAGTGAGACAAATAACCTGAATTTAGAATGAGCAGAGGACTTGAATATATGTTTCTCCGAAGAAGATATGCAAATGACAAATAGGAATCTAAAAGTGTCTTAACACCATTAGGTATTAGTAAAATTCAAATAAACATCACAGTAAAAAAAGCCCTAAAACATCCAGTAATATGAAAAAAGAAAAATGTTATTAAAGGTATGAAGACATGTGAATCTTAATGGGTAGATGGAAAACAAAATAGCTTAGCTCCTGTGGAGATCATCTAATGGATGTCCCAAAATTAAACATAGAATTACTATAAAGTTACAATGTATACCCAATGGAACCTTAATTCAGGCTTTGAATATATTTATATGCCTGTGTCCATAGCATTTATAGAGGAAAAAAGTTTTGTTTTTTTTTTTTAAAAAAAAAAAAGCTAAATGTGGACAAATAGATGAATACACAAAATGGTCTCTCTCTGTCTCTCTCTATCTCTTTGTCTCTCTTTTTGTCCCTCTCTGTCTCTCTCTCTCTCTTTCTCTCTCTCTCTCTCTACACACACACACACACACACACACACACACACACTCCCACTCTCCTACTCTCCCTCCTGGTAGTGATCCTTTTAAAAGATAGAAAAATTTTATCACATGCTACAAAGTAGAAGAAACTTGTAGACATTATGCTAGGTGATTTAAGCTTATTTAAAAAGACAAATATGTAACTCCCTTTACCTGAGAAACATAAAAGAGTCAAATTCATAGAGACAGAAATCACAGCAGTATTTACCAGCAACTAGGGGCATAGGAAATGGAAGGGTAACTAAACAGGTACAGAGTCTAAATTAGGCAAAATGAAAAAATTCTGGAGCTCATTGAATGAGCAATTTCCCATAAACCTTCCTGTTTGGATAGCTGTCGCCAGCCAAGTGGAAACACTAAGCAACTGAAACATGGCTAGTATACCTGAAGAACTGAACTTAAGCCTTTATGTTCAACCAAATGACATTAGAGTACACACAGCCACGCGTATCTAGCAAGTCCAGTACCAAACAGATTAACAATAGCTCACACAGCGTCACTTTGTTCACAATATTAAATAGAAAACCAGTGCACCTAGAGTCATAGGTTCAATATGTTTTACGAAATAGAGGGTCACCTTTTCTCTGTGGAAAATACATGCAAATAAAGTTTTTTGGGAAAATCAAAGCATAGCAAATAGACACAGCATTCTGTGAAAGACTTTTTATGACTCAGACCAGAGTAATTTTAATGGAAATGGTCAGAAGAGATAGAATTTGAGAGATGGCTTGGAGAACATGGCACGAAATAGATAATAGTACTTTCTAATAGCTTAGATGAAGGCCACCAGGAATATCACAGATGGAATCCGCTAAAGTAATTGGGTAGACAGTAATGTATTTTGTTGAAATAGAAGATGACCAAGAGCTAAGACTATAGCTCAGTAGCACAGTGCCTGCCTGCCAAGTGCAGGGTCCCGAGTTCAACTCTTGACACCAAAACAAAACAAAACTGGAAGAAAAAGATGATCAAAGTCAGAGAGGAACAGACATATGTGGGGGATTACACAAAAGATACGTGTAGACTTGATTAGTTGATAAGGGATGGTTGATGGTGATATTGGATGATTTTTTTTCTTTGATTTCTGAAAAGGAAATCAAGATTGAGTGTCACTTTGGGACACATTCATATAACCCTGACATTAAGGGATAACAAAAGGAAGATGTGTTTATAGAAAGAGGGGAGGGCTGGCCAAAGAGTTCAGCAGACTAAAGTGCCTGCAAGCAGGTGCAGGGGCCTGCGGTTGGATTCCTGGGCCTGCTGTGCTTTCCCCATCCCCAGGGCACGCTGAGACAGTGAATGAGCCTGGGCATGGTGGCACCTGCATGTAATCCCAGCTCTTGGGAGGCTGTAAACAGGTGGATCACTAGGAGTTGGATCTAGTAGTGAGATCCTGAACACCCTGTAGAACTAAATAGAGAAGACCTTCCCTAAAATACAGAAGAAAAAGAAAGAAAGAGAGAGAGAGAGAGAGAGAGAGAGAGAG
>NW_004524594.1:7538369-7561101 GCF_000260255.1 Octodon degus
GAAAGAGAAAGAGAAAGAGAAAGAGAAAGAGAAAGAGAAAGAGAAAGAGAAAGAGAAAGAGAAAGAGAAAGAGAAAGAGAAAGAGAAAGAGAAAGAAAGAGAATGTCTGGAGTTAAGGCCTGAGTGCTCATAATGTAAATAATGCTTAGGTTCTAAAAGCTCAATTTCACTAGTTCTTAAGAATCCATATATAATCTTGATCCACAGGATTAATAATTCCTTTACTGTTTTCTTTATCTCCCTTTGCCATAGCAGGAATTTATCTTAGTACCTTGATATGGAATAAGATAATTTCGTATGTTTTATCTAAATCCATAAATGTTTGTAAGGCATCATATGAGATTTAAATTAGCAAAATAAATAACTGCGTCCTATTTCTTTTAAGCATTATGTATTTTGTATTTTATAAAGAGTACAAAATAGTATTAAACCAGAAAAAATTACAAGTGATCTAAAATTTCGCTTAGCAAAGTAATAAGAATTTCACAGTATTTGTTATAAGGCATAGCATTGTCTTCCAACCAGTTACTCATATTACCAGGGATGTGCATGCAACATTGGAAGAAGAAAGAAAAAAGAAACAAAAATACAAGAAGTGAAAGGAGAAAAAGGATAAACAATTGGAAAAATGAGACAAACTAATTAAATTTGCTCCTTTCCACTGACCACTATTATTTATAAACAAGCTTAAGGAAAATAGCCATATGTAGAAAAATTGTTTGCCTAGACATTGTGATCTATAGAACTAGGGGGACAATAATAGCTACGTGAAGTGAGGCACACCCCAAAGTGTCACACAACACTGATTATTTCAATCTTTCTAAGCAGATGCAGACCATGGAAAGGACTAAAAAAAAAAAAATCTAGCCCATGCCATATATTTATATGTCAGATGAAGTACTTTGCTGAAAACAATGCTTCTTATACCTTCCTGCTTCCCCCTTATTCTTTTGTATTCAAGAGTCAAGGAGAGAGATTTGCTATGGAGGCGCATGGACCACCTACTTACCCAAGTAAAAGAACTTGGAACTTTGGCAAAGACATGTTAGGCAGCATGCAATTCAAACTGTGTACCCATAAAGTAAGACAATTGTGGAACTGCAGAAGATCTGAGATAATATTCAGCATTGGTGATATCTTGCCTGAGCACATCATCTGAGCACTTCTCCAGGCTTAGCAAGCTCAAAATGAAAATATTCTACAGTGATTATGAATAAATTGAAAGAAAATTTGCTCTAGCAGTGTTGATATCACATAACCTCTTGAATCTAGCTTCTGTGCATTGTATTTATTTATTTTAATTTATTTATTTGGTACAGGGTCTCAGTCTGCAGCTCCGACTCATAGCGATCCTCCTGTTTTCAGACTCCCCAGTGCTAGGATTATAGGTGAGCACCACCATGCCCAGTTTCCATGGTCAGCTCACATGTGGAGTCAGGGATCGAACCCCAGTCCCTGCTCTTGCCTAAGCAGGTGCTTAGCCTGCTGAGTTATCATGCCTGCCCCTCTGTGCATTTTAAAACAACAATTACTGTTCATAATGAGGGACTGGTGCTTTTATAACTCAGGCCTGTAAGTAAGAACTCTGAGCAAAAGCAGCCCCTCTGTTCCTTGCTTTTGTTTTTGATGGGGCTGTACACCATCTGCTTGTCTTGCTGTTTTGGTATTGTTATAAAGCTGTGTTAGAGACATCCCTGGTAGAGAAATTTTTTATGTCAGCACATGCCACCATTTCCTTCTCCACGCCAAAAGCCTTTCCAAGGAATTAACTTTTCTGTGGACACATTTCAAATGAAATTATCTTGAAAAGCCTCTAAATTTCCCTCTATCACAGAACCAGAAAAAAATTTGATGAAATATGAAATATTAGAAAATTCTGAAGATCTGGGCTGGCAAGATATCTCAGTGGTCTAAAGCTCCTGCTTAGGCAAGCTTAGGCAACTGCAGAGGCCGCAGTTTGATCCACGGCACCACATGCCATGCAGCCCAGCCCCAGGGCAGGTTGAGCTGGCCAAAAAAAAGAAAAGAAAGAAAATTCTGAATATCTAGCAATTTATTGAGCAATGAAACAAATAAATTCAGAAATGAAACAAGCTAGTGATCTGCAATATTTCCTTTAAAACAACAAGGAGGTGAATTAACGTCAGACTGGTCAAGGGCAGTAATAAAGTCATATAGCAATATGTTTTTTTTTCTATTTTCAGCATCAGAATGCATACAGACCAATAAACTTTTTCAGTGTACTTTAGAGTTATCTATCATTCTGTAGTATATTTGTATATGAGGACAGCGGTACTTTGAGTAATAATCAAAACAATGCAATGAAAAGGAAAATTTAATCTATTTTACTGATTAAAAAAACAACAAAGATTAGGAGTTCTTAATCTGATATATAAGCATGGACACAATTACTGTCCAGTACTTTTCTCCAGCATTCTGCAATATCTTCCACTGCAGTACTAATGGTAATTTCTGGTTTTCTTATAAGATTTCAACTTCCTCTAGGTAAATGCATTTGTCTGAGTATGGTTCATTCTGTTCTTAAAATCTTCATAGACCTCATTGAGAGCTTTATTGGCATTCTGGCAAACTGGATGGACTCTTCTCCAAGATGTCAGTTTCCAATACTTTATTACAGAAAAAGATCATTGTAAGCAATGAGTTTATATACCTTTTGATCCAAGAAAGCAATTATTAGTTTGAGAAAGACAACTTGAGGAATAGAAGATGGGATGCCAATCAAACTGAATGCATTAAAGAAAAACCTGATTCATTCCTTTTTCAAATGTATCACTCCACTGATGATGAACACTTAAGTTAATATTGTTTAACCTTAATAATTGATCTGAAAATAAAACCAAAGTCTTTGGTTTTTGAATCATTAATTCATCTTTGTTTTTCAAACATAATTTTGTTTTGCACTCCCAAAATCTCTCCACACCCACTCTCCTGGAGCACAGCTCTATGATTCCTTAATTGTATGAGTTCAGTGACTTCTTTCATATCTTCGTTCTTAGCATTCTCTGTTCCATTCACTTCTCAGGAGATGGCCAAAACCCTCTGAAGGAGCTGCTCATCTCTTCAAGTTAAACTTGCAGTGCTTTCCACCCTACTCAGTAGCCATTGTGCTCTCTGATGTTCACACCATTCTGGAATCAATAACCACTACATCTTTTCAAGAAAGCCCTTTCCTGCTTCCTCCAACCCCAAAGATTTCCCATCAATTATTCCCTCTGGTATTACACTCTTCATTTCCTATAAATGTGTATCACTGTGTAAAATGTCCCATTAACATACCTGTCTACTTACATATGTTCTCTTTCCACTTCTGCAATATATATTCATGAGATGACCATGTATCTCTTTTCATTGCCAGTGTTCCTAGGTCGCTGCTCATCACTTAAACTCAATAAGATACTTTTGATTAATAAATGAATGAATATAATGGTTGAGTAAATTCATAAGCAGGAATAGAAACTATTTCTAACATGACAATAGTCCAAAGAGATGATAGCTTTAAAACCAACTTCCAAATGCATCGCCCCATCATTTGATCTTCATTACAAATTACTGAGATTAATTATGCTCACTATTACATTTCCATGCTCCACATCTCATAGATCCATCTCTCAAAATCAACTTATATCTGAAGTGCAAGGCATGCAGCAATTGTGTCAGTTTTTCCATTCAGAGTTTGTTTTCTTTACCACAGACAGTATCAGTCCCTTTGGACATTCACTGTGATTCACTAGTAAACCAAAGTTTCTTTATTCTCCATTAGGAGGATTTCTATTTCTTCTGCACTCCACACTTGATCACAGGCTTTGTTCATGCTTTTGGTCTCATTTTGTTCTCTCTTTTTTTATCCATATAAACCTACATTATAGGTGTTGAATTTGACGTGAGTAGTTTCCTAATCAAGTGATGGATTAAACCAACATCTATGGATATTACATTAATACAATAAGGCAATTGCTTATAGTGAATACACACCTTCAATAAACATCAGCTATATAAGAAAATCATGTGATAGCAAAGCAATTTCAAGTACTACAAAAAGTAAGTGCAATGAGTACAAAAAGACTAGGGAGGACAACCACCTAAAACTTCCTGTCTAAGGTAAACTGCGCACATCACACCTGGCCATAGTAATAAACTCACGATGAAAATGTCATTGTGCCTTAGATAAAGGTGAAATACAGTGAATTTCAATAAATGCAATGCCTAGAAGTCATATATTAATAAAATCCCTATACAAGATTTAATACAACATCAATCTAATTTGCTATTCCCAATCATTTTTATATTGTTTAGCCTCCCCTCTGAGAAGCATCAGTGTATAAAGATGGGTAGTGTCTCATAGTCCTACATCAATGGAATTTTACTGAACCCTGTAGGTGAGCATTAGGCTGATGTATCCCATTGCAGGTGTTTGGAGAAGAATTTTCCCGCATTTGTTATCTCTTGTTTGCGTACTCAACCTTAGGCTCTTTCCACAGTTCTCTTACTTAGTCTTTTTAGTTTTTTTTTTTTTTTTTTTTTTTTTGGAACCGGGGATTGAACTCAGGCCTTTGTGCTCTTCAGGGAAGCACTTATTCCACTGAGCCATCTCCCCAGTCCCCCTAGTCTTTGTTTATCTAAATATTGCAAGATTGGCAGCCATGCATCACAAATGCATTAGGATGATGTCTTTCCTGCCAGTTGATTATGTATGTGCGCAATCATAAGATATTTATGTTGAGAGACACATACCCATTGGACCAAGAGCAATGTATTATCTTATTAAATTCAAGATTTGTAATTGTACTTGTAGTCACACAAGAACCAAGGTGAATGAGAGCTGAACTTGTGTGAGTGGCAACCAGAATGGTCAGGGATGGACAGCAGTCATTCAGGTCATCCAACCTTCTGTCCTGGGCATGGAGCAGCTTCCTGTCCTGTGCTGTTCTCTGTGTGGTGTGGGTTCCTAATGAGTACTGCAGAGTCACTGCCTGGCACGTTCTGTCAAGCTCCCCTGGGAGCATATACTTCATATAGTCACAGGGGTTGAATTGTGGCTGGTCATTCCTAGGTCACCTCCACCCATTTCTTTTATACTAGGAATTCTGTTTTCACTTTATTTCAGAGGTAATCCTACACAGAAGAAGAATTGGGTTGGAGGGCTAAAAATCGTATTCTTCTATGGACACCAACCACTGGTTCATTTGCTCCTGGAACTCTATTGTTTTTATGCAAAACTATGCAAAAAGAAGCACAGAGGGAATATTCCTCAGCCATGTGCCTAGTTTGATTTAAACTCTTCGTAAACTAATTGAGAAAATACTCCCATCTCCTCTTTTGGAACTTATCAAGGTGATAGGAAGTGGATATGAACTAACCATGTGTGTGACCTATTTTTGTTTGCCTAAAGATGCCAAGCAGAGACACCTATGTCTTGCTTATGAGTATACATTTAATTATTTTATAATCTTGTTTATAGATGAAATACTGGAAACTCCAATTGGAAACTCCTGCACTCGAAAATTAGCATGAAAGTAAACTCCTTCTTGATCTTAGAAGAATGACTAGATAAGTCCTTAAATTCTTAAAATTGGTAAAACCCATAATACATGTACCTACTTCTTCAATATGAGGAATAATTTGCTTTCTAATTTTTTACAAATATTTTCGAAAGGAAAACCTCATATAGCCTTTGCTGAGAAAATGATTTCCTCATAGTTATAAATATAACCTCAAAATTTGTTTCTCTTTTAGTCATTCACATATTTCCATGCCTATAGCATTTCATGAATTCTAATGGATTCACTGGAAGTGCAATAACATTTGAAAAAGGGCGAAAGAACAGCCATTTCTTAATAATTGTAGAAAACTGCTGTAGTTGAAAATATTGAAAAGATTTTTGAATTATTCTCTTCCTGACGAACCCAGTTGGTAAATTATTTCATTTTATCCTATTGAACGTTATAGTCTAGTATAAATACAACAATTGAACCATTAAAACTATTACAAGTAGAAAAAACAAAACTATTTCATGAAGCCAAATATTTTCCAAGAGACTCGTCACAGTGACATAGTCTTTTGTTTAAAGTCATGTAACATGAACACACAGTCTCTTAGAAAGTGAACTGAAATGTCTCCATGGTAAGGGCGGACAATATAATTATCATTCATATACAGGAAGGAAAGTCACTATTTCCTGACTATGCATTTAAAACATTTTGATGATTACCTTAGAGTTTCTACCAGTTTTAAGTTAACCTGAGTCCTCTGAGGATTTCCTTCTGGCAGTTCTATACCAGAACAGATGTTCTTCCATACCTAAAGACAAAATCTGCTTAGCATGGCACCTTTTATCGTCTATGCCTGATGTACAGAAAAAATAAAGACATGGTTGATTCTTACAAATTAATTGAATTTTGTATTATAGTGTATTCATGGAAGGGATCAGACTGTAAACCAAAGTAGCACAGAGAAATAAAAAAAATGTTTTGGAATATGAAATAATCATATATGGACCTGGAGTAAATTCAAAGATATGACCAACTCCATAAAAGTCGAAATCAAAATAAATAAATAAATAAATAAGAAGTCGAAATCATTTCCATTTCAATGGTTGATAGGCACCCCGCAGGCCATGGAGGGGAGAGAGTTTATGGATGTTTTAGTGCTGCATTTTGTGGGCATCCACTGAAAATAAAGTGGAAGAATTCAGAAAGCTGCAGTTCTATATAAAGAATTCAACTGAATCAGTTTGATATTGTTTAAAAATTGTGACTTCTTTCTCTGTGTTCAAGCATATGACCAATTATTAACTTGAGATTTTAGGTGATTGGATTTTTGTTTTTTTGACTTCTCTTGTATTGTTCAAGTTTTGAGGGAGGAAGAGATAAAGAGGAATGTTTATAGATGTTTTTGAAAGAGAGAAATAGAGACAGTGAGACAGACAGAGTCACAAAGAGAGAGAGAAAAGTCTAACTATAGAACATATGAGGGAGATTGATGACAGTGAACATGCAATAGCATCTTATAGAACAAAAATGAATGGTAAAAAGCAAAAATAATTTTTAACTTAACGAGATCCTGATAATTTTGATAATTATGGTGCTTACTAGTTATTAAATGTTGGCTATAAACCAGATTTTCTATTAATGTTTTATAGGGCTTTTCTCAAATAATCCTCATGAAAACATTATATAATTAAATGTTTATAACCATTTTGCAAATAAGAAAAAAATGCTGCTTCAATGAAGCAAGTAACTTGCTCAAGGACATAGATCTAATAAATGGTAAAGCTGGGAATTGGGCCAAGATTGATTTACTACCAAATTCTATCTCTTAACCACTAAAGCCCATGGCACTGTACCAAGCCCTCTTGGACTTAATACCACACATCGGGTGAGTGCTCTTAACTTGTTTATTTTATTATTAAATAAAGCTATTGAAGTTCAGAGGAGTTCATGAACTCTTGTAGGTGCACCCAAGAGAGTGTTCCAACCTAGCTCAGTGACATCCTTTGCATCAAAGAACACTTCAGTTTGGAGAAACAGATGAATTCATAAGAATGTTTGGTGCTTGAACTTCCAGAAAACAAAGGAAAGGCAACACAGGAATCATTAATGAACTTATCTGTGATTTCAAGAGGTTTTGGAGTGGGGTTCTGGTATATCCAAAAAGATTGAGAGTGTAAAGTAAAGAAAATTGACTCCTTGCCTCGCCTGCCTTCTGAGAAGCTCTTTGCTTGAGTGGATTGTTTTCATTCTCCTTTTCCTGTCAGTTGTGTTGGATCCTGAACGCTCTGAACTCAGTGGGAAAACTTGAAATGAAAGCCGGAAAATTTATCAAAAAAACAACCTGTGTGTGCTTCTCCATCCTCAATCTAGCACTTCTGAGACAAAGAAGACAATGTCCTTAAAAGCTCCCATTTGTCCTCTCAGACAAATTCCCTCCAGCCCACTCTCTACCCTTTGGCAAGAGAGATCTTAGCAAAGTGCAAGTCAGATCCTGTTGTTCTTTCCTTTTCAGCACTTTCATTTTTTTCCCATGGTGAAAATGAAGCAGCAGCAGGACACTCAGTCATCTCAGTGCGCTTCTTCTCCCTTCTCTGCACTTGTTAGATTCTGACTCACTGTGCTTTTCTACCTTAGCACACCTTCCTCAGGAACCCAACTCAGACCTCCTTCACTACTGACAAAAGTACTTTTCCTTTAGTAGAAATACAGCGGATTCCTCCTCTCTGAAATGATTACGTAATGGTTTGTGTCCAGTTGTCCCCCCAAAGCCTCATGCAGCTATGGAGTGGACTTCTAGACTTCGTGATTAGTTCCTGATCCAGACCTGGGATTATGGGTGTGAAAGCTGCTGGGATTATGTGTGTAAGTGCCTCAGCTGGCCGTGGGCAGACAGATTGAATGCAACATAAGGGAGATGGACTTGCTCTCTGTAGCCATTGTTTGGCTCCTCCCTCTTCTCTCTCTCTCTCTCTCTCTCTCTCTCTCTCTCTCTCTCTCTCTCTCTCTCTGTCTCTCCATTCTTTTCCACCATCATAAATGGTATCTCTCTGCCATGTGCCACTCCGCCTTGGAGCCAGCTGACTATGAACTGAAATCTCCACTGACTGTGAGTTAAATAAACCTTTCCTTTCCTAATTTTGTGTGTCGGGTATTTGTCCCAGCAACAAGAGAAGATGAGAGAGCTTGTGACTCACTTAGGACGCAGACTCCTTGTGGGCAGCAATCCATGAGACTTTACTTACTATGATGAGGCTGGCAGAGGGCCAGACACCAAAAAGCTAGTCCACCATGCTAGGTGATCTCCCAAGGTGACTCCCCACCAAAGGAGCCTCTTGGTTTCCTGCCCTGGGCTAGTTTTCTCCCATGTGGAATCCAAGCTATCCTGTGATTAGTTTGATGTCAAAGAAGGTGACAGAAGTGATGAGTCAGGACTGAGGTTAATCCTCAACATGGCACAGTGGCTTCTATTTCCTTGGCTTGAGAACCATCAGATACTGCGTGTTATACCCATATGTAATCTGGGAGACTCTGAAGGACCATGTCACTGTACAGAGGAGAAACTGAAGAAATACAAGAAAGGGAAAGAAGCATCTTTAAAAGTCTCAGCTGCTGATGACTTTGGCTTCAACTGCCATTTGACTGCATCTACTTAACATGTTCCACATGAGTCCAAAGAAAAGACTGGAATGGATATCATTTCAAGCTTCTAAGTGCTGTTGCTTATTCTACACCCATAGATAATTATAACAGAAAACATAGTAAAAAAACTGTAGGAAAAATAGGTAATATAGCTTTATCAGGGGTGTTTCTTTGCTATCGAGGGCACAAGAAAATCCTCAGAATCTGACCTATAAGAAACTCCTCTTTTTGTCAACCATCTAAACTCACCATGCACTAGTATATGCTGAAAAGAAAATCTCAGTTTTAGAGTTACAATTATGTGCTAAATTGTAAGCATATATAATACATTCATTATTGCTTCATATATTCTATACATAATTTCAGAATAGCTTTAATGCACAACATAAAGTATTCAATATTAAATAGTGTTGATTTATTATACAGTATCATTTTTCAGTGCTTCAGGGCAAAAGTAAACAGCAGGACATCAGCTCCCTTCAAAGTAGAGACCCCCTCATGCTTCCAGAGATTTCAGAGGGTATTTTGCAATTTGCTGCAAGTAAGTGGGCAGAGTTACCCCTTTCCCATCTTATGTTTTAGGTGACCCTATCATTCACAGCAGTTAGGCTTCACTTTCTAAACTTTGGAGAGAATAGTACCTTATCCAACAGTCCTTTCCCATGCACTAGGATATGCTGAAAAGAAAATCTGTTTTAGAGTTACAATTATGTACTCTAAAGTCATGAAAGTACTCCTAGTCGTGAAAGCATAGAAGATCCTGAGAAAGCATTATGTTGAATTCAATATTCACTGAACTGAATTTCTGGGGGAAAAGCCCCTTCTCCCATAATACAAATACAGGCACCCTGAGGGGACTAGCTCACAGCAATTTCAGTTTCTTGGTGACGATTCTGTCATCCCCATTCTGAATAAAATTTCACAGCTTATGATTTGAGCTTTGATTTTTCCTAGGCCATTTTTACCTTTCTATAAAATGCACTTTATAATTGTAGCTGAGTACTCCCACAGCTCAGATACGAACCACAGTAATTTGAGCATTTTAAATTGGTTTTCATTTTGTATTACTTTGTCTCATTCAATATGAACTAATGTAATTTCTTTATAACGTGTGCGCAGTTCTTGTATGTCAAATTTTGTTTCTCTTTAATAGATAGTTTAGTATAGATTATGTCTTATATGTGGTTGTTGGGATAAAAAAACCCTTGATTCCTCAGAATCATTTATTTAACAAATACTGCCTAAGAGGCTCATCTTTAAGATATTTAATGAGACTTTCTAGAGTATTTTACCCTTCCAATTGAAGTTTATCTTTGCTCTGAAGCCATTTATTGCTTTAGAAATGCTTTCTTTAAAAGCCCAGTGCCAAGAAAGCTTCTTGTGTTTTCCTCTTAAATCTAGCAAATACTAGCTCGACCGTTCCTTTTTCAGAAAATTGCAAGCTGTTTTTTCTTTAGGTTGTCTTCCTGTTTCTGATGTGTCATTCTTGATAACTACTGTATTATTCTCTGTATTTTATTCTCTCTATGTATTTGTATTCTATAACAGAACATTCTTGGCTGTTCTGTGATGGTCTTTTCATAGACACCAGTACTGGTACCTTGATGGTAGCCAAATTTCAGTTGCTTACATTGTATTTCCCTGTTTAATGCTCTCTGAAGCTTCCCCTCACCTGTGCCAGCAACAAGCATGATGTGGTAACACATAGAAATATGTTTTACCAAGAAAAGGACAACATGGCTACTTTCATTTTATCTTTATTATATTTGATTGTGATTAAAATCCTTAAGCTTACTGGAAGCAAATTTCATCTTTGAAATCATGTGATCAACATACATGAGTGTTGTTATATTTATTTAGGGTAATAGGTAAATTACATGTCTCAAAATAAGCCTGACTTAGAATCATTATTATAGACATGTTTGTCCATATAGCCATCCACGAGGGTGTGTTTAGAAGCCACCTGGATCCACATACTGATTTGTGAACATGAACATGTTACTTTTCCCATCTCCATTATGTAAGTTAAGCTTTAGACAGAAAACATACTCATGGTGTATTACAAGTACTATATTTTGTAATATTACACACAGTATTTCCTCTACACTTCTCCCTCCACTTCCAAATACAAGCATCTGGTTAATTACGTGGATGCCCAATAGCAACTTGCCAATTATTACTATGAATTTATTTTTAGATAGTTAGAAAAACTATGGTCAGTACTTACAAATTATATAACTCTATAATTGCATTGTTACATTTTGTATCCTTTACTATTTGTCATAAAATATTGATTTATTCAGCTTTCTGGATTAACTTGAAAAGAGAAAAGCTTTGGATGAGTCAAAAATATCTTCTCTGTTCAGACAAAAGTTCGCCTAAGCATGACAATAAGAAAATTGTATTTTCAATACTTGAAACTACCAAAAAACTGGGAAACGTACCAACTGGGGACTTTGAAAACTAATCATGTACTATATTTGTCCACTGCAAGTGGGTATATACTTCTCTTCTTATTTCTCAACAAAACAGTATTCAGTGAAATCTCAAGGTGTTTGATCATATTTATGTTGTTCCTTGTTCAAAAACTAAAACATGGAGGAAACAAGAGAGTGAGGAAGAAAATCAAACACACCACAGCATAACCAATAAGTATTATACAGTATACTGTTAACCATTAAGTGTTATACAATATGCTTTTAACAACTTACTAAATTTTGCACCTACAATATACAAATGGTAATGGAATATCCATCTCTGACAAAAGTAAACAAAGAAGGGGGACATAAATGATGGGCATTTTGTAGTGAAAAAAATATATATATATTTGTATATACAAAATAGCATAGATATACAGCTACTTTCTCTTAATTCAATGAGAAGAAAGTTTGAACTAATAGTGTTTAGACAAGCTATCATGTCTGTATTATGTACTATGAATAACTGCTACAAAGACAACAATATGCAATGTATTAATTATTATAACTGTCCTACTAACCTGTTCTGAAACTGTAATATTGCTACTTCCTTCTCAATAAAATTAATATAAAATGATAAAACAACTTACTAAATTTCCTCTTACCCCATTTATTATGACTAAATAAGAACAATTTAATTTTCAACAAAATTAAATCACACCATACATACATTGTTTAGTGTGTTTTATTTAATAACATTTCATGTACAATTTCTGACTTCCTACAGAATTCCCTTAATGAGTACATGAAACACCATAATTATTTATCCAGTCTCCTGTGGTTGGCTGTTGTATCATTTCTAATTTCTATCCTATAATTATGCTCGAATGAAGTAGTTATACATTATTTCCTGGAGATACATTCTTAGAAAGGGAATTACTAATTCAGTGGACCTGATTATTTAACGACATGTTAACATACATTTCCAAGTTGCCTTCAAGAAAGACAACCAATTTTACTCCTCCACAACATTGTAATTATCAAAGAATTTTTTTAAGCTTTGTCAGTTTGACAGGACAAAACAGTATTTCTTATTTCAATATAATAACTACAATTTGAAAACCTCACTGTGATTACTCATGGTGATGTTTTTGTGCCGTAAGCCACCGGTTGAACGATAATAATCACCTTGCACGTGCTCACTGACAACATTTTCATGTCTGATATTTCCCACAATATTCCTAGCAATTCTGGAAGATAAGTAACAGAGCCAGTAATTGCTCAAGTATGTCGCAAGCATAGCAATTAGTGCTGTGCGTGCTCACATGGAGAACTCTGTCAAAATCGGGATGCAGTTACTCAATAGGACCTGCCATTCCTAGAGCTGATAAAAGGAAAAGAATCTGTCCCTTTGGATTAATCTTTTTTGAGTAAAGATAAGCAGCTATTATTTCATTATAGCTTAGTAAGGATATGAACTAGCTGTTGAATAGGCTATTTATTCCTTCTCCAACTAAGCTTTTTGGCCAGAGTTCCATCATTTCAATTTATACAGTATCACACAATAGTATATCAAAGCTGTGCTTTACTTAAATCTAGGGTTTTGGATTTTTTTTCCCAATCACTCTGTCTTCCTCTTTTTTAATGGTCATGTGATTATTATTATTACTATTCTAATATAATACCAACACATTTTCATTGTAAAACAACCCCAACTCCAGCAACACTGGCAGGAGAGTGTAAAACTTTCAGTATTTTCTCCTTATGCTACCTGCTTTTGTCTCTTGTTGTTTTTCCATGTTGACTTTTAAATTTTTTATTAGCACATGTTTAGAGTAGTACACATTCATTCCATTCATCATTGGCAATTGGAATGTGTATATAGCACCTGTCCTCCCCTCCCCATCTTAGTCCTGCTACTTGTGATTTTTGTAGTATTTTATAGGTTCTATTATTTTTATTATTTTCAGATCTAGTCTTTGATTTTAAGTAGAATTTACTGCCAGGCACACACCCTGAATACTTATTTAGGAGGATTTAGCCAACTATGTTTTATACGTATATGTGTCAACAATTCATTATTCTAGCATTATTTATAAAAATTATTTATCAAATAATACTGAATCATTAATTTCAATAATATTTAATTTGCCATTACCATATTCTAAAAGTATTAAAATGTCTGCTTTGGGAATTGTAAATATTCATTTATTTGTTAATTCTTTCTTATGTCAATGTTTTTAATATTACAGTATTATGAGATATTTCACATTTAGGAATGCTAACCTCAATTCACCCAATGTCTTTTCCTCTTTTTTAATGATTATCCTTGTGCTATTTTCCAATGCAAACATTATATTTTAATTAGAAAGATCAAAGTTTGATGAAGATTTTTAAAAGCTAAAACTTGAGGGAATAGTGAAGGGAGAAATACTATTTCTTTGGCTATGCTCCCGCTAGCTGCTAAAGTAGATAAATAGTTTAAATTTCCAACAACTTGCTTTTTCTAATTGTTTACAGTTTGATTCATTAGTAGCTATTTCTCTGATCAAAGGGAATTTTCATGTAATGAATAGGCTAATTCAGTTTACTGAAACTGTATAAAAGGAGTAAAAAGACAAATTTTCATTCCACAGATTTAAGATTTTTGCTTGTATGAAAAGCCACGCAGCTGCTTATGTTCTGCTAGCTCTTCAATTCTCAAAGAAACTGAAAAGGAAAATGAATACATTCCAAAGAGAAACATGCAAGAGGGAACTCATAGTACCTTAAACTTCATCTCCACATTACAAGATGAATTAACTGGAATGAACTAAATTCAATGGTATTTCTGAGATGAGTATTTTCTTGAAAGTAGACCCGCAAAGGCAATGAAAAAGGGAAAAATTGGAAGGGAGAAGCAACCTCTTCTGAACAGTAAACATTGATAACTTTCATACAATTTCAGATTTAAAAGTTCAACACAAGTCTGCCATTTGTGGCTTTAACATTATATTAGCTGTAAAACCACACATTGAGGTTTTCTGGAAAACTCCAAGGTAGAATAGATACAAAATCTCCAGGCCAAATTTCCACTTGCAGATTTTTCACTGTGGTTTTCAATCCAATTTTTTGCACAGGAAAAATTACATTAGAAAAAACATGAGCCATGACCACCCAGGGTCTCTAGGTTCAGCAATCTGCTTCTCACACAATCGGTGGCCACCAGCCAAGGAAGAATCAGCCTACCTCTTGGGCTGATTTTCTTCCACTTGCCTTAACTTCGCAGTTCCCACATTTTACTTCATAGAGTTAAATCCACAGCTCAAAGTAGAGGAAGGAGAAAGGGTATGACAGGAACAGCAACAGTACCTTTCTTGCCCTACTGCAGAACTCAGTCTGGAAGATGGTCTGACTTGGAACAGACAAACAAATATTTGCTAATGCAAATGTGATGTCTTGGTTTATATTTTGGACAGAAAACACTAACATTATTAATGTCAAGTTATGCAAAGTGATCCTAGGATGGTTATTTTCTAAAAAGGAACCACAAAAGCCCTGAGTTTGGTTATCGTTTTGCTTAGGTAGCACATTAAAAAAAAGTAGACAGAACTAATGTAATATTGACTTTGTGTCACAGAGTTATTTCAGTGCATCACGTAACCAAAATAGCCTAGTATAATAAAAAATAAATTTCTTGGGCAAATGCATTATTTTTCTTAACATGGAACCTGGCCATGAGCCCTCTCTCTACTCAAATAAGAATCCATGTTTTGGATCGGTGTGACATAGCTCAGTGGTAGAGTGAGGGTGAGCCCCAGCAAGGGTCTGAATTCAACCATTTCCTGCAGAGAGGGGGTGCGAGGGAAGGGGAGGGAGAGACCAGAAAAGACAGACAGAAAGAGATAGAGAGACAGTGATACAGACAAAAAGAAAGAAAAATAGGCAGAAAGATACAAAGATAGAGGCTCAGAGATAGAAGAAAAGATAGAGAGAGCAACAGGAAGATAGAGGCTGAGACAGAGGGGAAAAAAGACAAAATGCAGAGGAAAGAAAGATGAAAAAACAAAAACGAAATAAATTGACTATGAGGGAGGATTTAGAACATTTATGCCAAACAACATTTATTTTATCATCTTTTCTATTAGGAAATGTTTGCGGAACATAATGATCAAATTTTCATGAGCGGGTCAGGGAGATAGCTCAGTAGAATAAGCGCTTGTCTGGTAAGCACAAGGTCCTGAGTTCAATCCCCGATACCACAGGAAAAAAAAAAAAAATCATGAGAACTTGATCCTGCACATAGCCCATCTTGTTCCTCTTTTCCTCCCCTTCCCCAGCCCCCTACCTCTTACTTCACCTCAAGTCACTTTACTTTTGCAAAAGATCCTTCTCTCTATGTCCTCCTCCATATTTTTTATTTGTGCACATAAGTTCAAAGATTCAGATCTCCCATCTGAGTCTTATTTTTCAATTCTGACTACTTGGAGAATAAAGCCTTGACAGTCTCTCCATCCAAGCCTGTCTCTGAGAGAACCGGAGGTGAATTAATAACATTTCTCTCCTTAAGTTGTTTTCTCACAGAGCAATGCAATTCCCCACCCCCAAACCCCACACAGGATACATGTCATCTTCCAATAACTTCCTGTTGGAAGATTAAAACCTGAAGTGTTTGTATGTCTTAAGACTTATATAGGTAGCATTATTTATTCAGATCTTCTTCCATCCATTCCTTCATTTGTTAAGGTTTAATTGTGATTGTAACATTTATATGATTAAAGATAGACAGAGCAAAAACATTAAATTGCTGAGTGGGGAGTTTTCTATCGTACAACTGTGACTAAAAATAATACATACTCATCAATCATCTTCATGATGGCCATAGAGAGATGAGGAAGAGGATTAATGCTGACAATTTCTATCCCAAGGATTATTAGAAGGTTTATTATTATTAGATTTTCTTCTAAATATCCTGGTTTACAGCCAATCTCTGAAAAGTGAGTGGATATGTGGCCAGATAAAGTAGACATTATATATTGGAAAGTTTCAGACAAATAACCACCTGGATCTCAAAAGAGCCTACAAATGTCATCATGAGAGAAAAAGGTAGCAAGCGCAATAAACTGGGATTACAGTTACACCAATACAATAAAGCCTTTTAACCTCTTGATCTCTAATCATCACTTTCCAGGGAACCAAACTTTGAATGCATTGAAATCAAAACATGAGAGTGTGGGTGTAGGAGGAGTTCACATTCTGTTGCTGACAATGGAAATTGCAGAACAGGAATTATTAAAATAAACAGCTCTGCTTTGACTCCAGTTCTGGAGGAGCAACATCAAGGGATTACAACCGATGACCTTCCTGCCAACAGAGTCAGATGCTGGATGTGATGGTGCGTGCTGTAATCACAGCACTCGGGGGTGAGGCAGTAGGACCAACACCAAGTTTGAGTTTCTTGAGCTACATAAGGAGTTCAAGTCCAGCTTGAACCATATACCAAGACTCTGGATCCAAAGAAGAACAAAATGAGCAAATGAACATAAAGAGTTTCAGGGCAGTGTATAGGCATCCTGTGGCAGGAGACAGGTAGGTTCTATGTGTGCCTGTGTTGTGGTTTGTGTCTAGTTGTCCCCCCAAAGCCTCATGCAGTCATGAGGGAGGAACTTCTAGAGTTTGAGACTAACTCTTGATCCACTGGGATTATGAGTCTTAGTACTACTGAGATTATGGGTGTGTATACCTTCTCCAGCCTGGGGCCATAGCCTGAATGCAATTTAAGGGAGAGAGACTTCCTCTCTCTGTTGCCATTGTTGCTGCTGCTGCTTCCTTGGCTCCTCTTGCTTTTTCCTGCCTCCATGAAATTCTGACCTTTGCCCTATGCCACTCTGCCTTAGATCCAGCCAAGTATGGACTGAAACCTTCAGTAACTGTGAGCTAAATGAACCCTTCCTTCCTTCATTTTGAGTGTTGGGTATTTATCCCAGCAACAAGGGAAGAGTAACTGAGATAGCACATGTCTCCTCTGTTCCTTCATCCTCTTGTTATAAAGCCCTTGTAATTCAGTCACGAGGACTCCTCTGTGATATCTTTATATAATCAAAATCATATAACAAAGACCCCGCTTCTGAACACTAGAGTCAGGTTAACTTTTTACCTTCTTGCTTGCTTTTGTGTTTTGAGTCACGGTCTTTCTTTTTTTTTTTTTGAATTTATTTAGTGTGTGTGTGTGTGTGTGTGTGTGTGTGTGGCCAGCTCAGTCCACCAGGGGGCGCGGCTGGCTGGCATATGGTGCTGGGGGATCGAACCGCGGTCCCTGCACTTTGCCAAGCTTGTTCCAAGTAGGTGCTTTAGACCACTGAGCCATCTCACCAGCCCCGAGTCACGGTCTTTCTATGTAGCCCAGGCTGGCCTCAAACTGGAGGGACTTCTTCCCTGACCTAAGTGCTGGAATTATAGGTTTGTGTCATCACACTGGGCTAGGTACTCACATTCTTAATAATTTACAATGGGATGAAATGTTAACACAACAAGCCTTGAAGGACATAGTTGACTGTATTTATACCATCTGGAAGGAGAATAGATACAGTATTCAGTTACAGTACAGAGATATAGTTCTTTTATCCCTTTTAATTATTGAGTTCTGTTTTATAACAAGGATTATAACTGAGGGAAAAAAAGATCTCCATGGAATGAGAGATCCAAGTTTGTGTATTAAATTGCATTGGGCCTTTTAATATCTGAGAATCAGGGGAGACAATAAAATAAGATTCAATTAGGATTTTACAGTAAGCAGTTCAGCATTTTCAGCAAATTAATTATACAGCACTCTTGAAGGGCTCAATCTGTAGGAAGACAGAATGGCAAGATATAAATCATTAAAATGCAATTCATTTATTCACCCGATATTTACTGACCATGCGCTATGTGCTTGGCATTGTTCCAACTACTGGTAACGTAGTCATGGACACTGTTTCAGATACCCTAATAAAGGTATAAGAAGAGGTACTTGAAATTAAAGAAGCAATTAGGTCTGCTTCAGGGTTTATGGGCAGGCTTCACAGATTTAACCAATTATGTATCTTGATAGAAGCCTGCCAAGATAGGTGCTACAAAAGCAGAAAGTCTACGCAAGTAGAGGAAGAAAAAAAAAAAAAAAAAGAAGGCATAGTAGAGTAACAATGCCCTGGAGAAGGCAGAGGTATGAAATAAAGCAGATCTGAATTTATATGTCGGCTATTTCTTAGCTGAGCCAACAATGACACTTGTTTTAAACTTCCTGTGCTACATTTCCATGCCACTAAAATTTTTCTCAATTTTTTTTTCTCAAGTATTAAAGATATTGAATAAAGCCTCTTTTCTTTGGGGCTAAGGACGTCTGCAATTCTGAGGTCCCACCGTGGACCCTTCCACTACGTCTGAGATTGTCAGGCTTATGTGATTATCTTCTAATTGTCGCCTGGCTGAGGTCAGGGAAATTTTCTCAAGTAATACTTGTGCCTAGGAGGAGAACATCTTCTATCGGGAATGTCCCATTTTTCTTCTAGTGGGGGTTATTTACCTATAATTTTGAGTAAAGTGTAAATAGACCCCCCCCCGCCTGGCACAGAAAGAAGCTGAGCCATAATTAAGGGGTAAAAGACATCACAGACAGATCAAATACTTTCAGTCATAAAACAGAGCTTCATCTTTATAGGGTACACGTAAATAATCATAAATGTTCTTCATTGAAGAAGTAATGTACATGAGACCCTAGATTGTGAAGCCTGGATACATTATCTTTTTTAACCCACTCCCCAATCTTATGAAGTTGGCATCAGGATCCATGTGTCTGATTATCAGAGAGCATGAGAGAGCTTAAGTGTCTTGCCCACAAACACACACCTGAGTCATTTGCATTTCTCCAATTTCAGAATCCATGACTTGGCCAGATACCACATCAGCAACTTATTGGAAGGTCTTTTTACCATAGGTATTTCCACCTCGATTCCCAGCATCTAACACCCGTCTCTGGGCAACTGAGCTCAGAAGTCATTCTAGAGCCCACTGTGGAGCTTTGAAGATCTTCCAATTCCCCTCTATTGTGTCTGATCCGCTCTCAGATTGCTCCGTTTCTCTCAAGTGGACATGAGTTCCTTCTGTATCTGTAGCACTCCCACGAGTTTCAGAGGCTGACATTGCTGGGCTGCCTGTCTTCTCAACGCATCCACACCCTTTTCCTTTCAAGTGTTTCTTTGCTTTTCATTCAGATAATTTGCTATCTTCACATGCTCTAATTGCATCTCATTTCTGAATGAGCACAGGATGAGTATACATCTCATTGTAGGAATGAATGGGTATACATCTAATCAGTGCATTGCATCTGATCTCTGAATGAGTACACAATTTAGAGATCATCACCCGACTGTTATTAGCTCTTCTATCAAAATCAATACAATCAGTTCTTTCTTCATCATCCTTATATTGGGGAGCTGTCCAGATCACCCTCTGTGACTTTTTTGTTGATGTCAAAAATGGGGAGCCAAATGAAAACATGCAACAGCAAGGAGAAATACTGAAATGACACCCAGGATTTGGAGGTAGATTTTCTTCCATGGATGGGCTCTGATGGAGATCATTCCAAGAATCTCTGGTGGTCTATGGATTATATGAGATAAGCAAGCAGGAAGTACATAGGCAGAAGGGCTTGTCAACTGGGGATTGGTTTACACAATGTGCATCATAGCAATCAGCTATGCATCACAGTGACCAGTGGTTTCTAAGTGCCAGATATAACCGGAACTGGAATAGGAACTATAACCCGGGCAATGGACAGAAGTATACCACGTGGGTGTGGTGGAAGGGGATTTTCCACTATAAAACAACCACTTAACAGGAAAGTCTCTGGTTTCTTTCCTATCTGTAGGCAAAAGTAAGAAAATGTGGACTGTGCTAGACTTTCACTTTTCAGCAGTGAGGTACACGGTCACGTTAATCAGAAGGCCTACTTCCCGACCATGCGTGCCAGGCATTGTTCACTTGCTAAAGTGGAAGCTTGACTATGTAGAGGCATTTTCTAAATTTGTCAGTACGATGATGTATTTTTTCCTGGTGGCCATATGGAGGTTGTACATGTTCTGTCTGGGGGTTTGACAGGGTATTTCTGTGGACAGCAGAACCAAGACACGCTGCTCACCTAGGTGCTGTCAGTTTTGGCATCAGTGTACAAGGCTTCCGCCAAGTCTGACAGCCCCCTCCGCCCTTTTCTGTTCAGTGGAGAGGCTGCCCTGCCAAGCCCACTAAATATAGCTCCTTCGCTTCTGCCTCATACTGGTTAACTCCTTGGAGACAGGCAAACATTTCTAAATCTTTGGTCATGATATCACTTATTCCAAAACTAATAATGTAAAATGACAAGTCTAGTGACAACACGGGGAAATGAAAAAATAATTTCAATCCATCCTCTCAAGGTCTGGACAGATGTTTAAATGTGCTTTGCTGGATATATGACCTTGTCCATAGACACTGAGGGCATTTAGAGGCTATTTTTTCTATTGCAGTTTCTAAGACCTTGTTGGATGCATGAGTATCTTATGTATAACATTATCTTTGAGACACTTAATTAAATTGGGACTCTCTAAGTATTTTTAACATTACTGCCATTTCTTTTTTTTTTCTTTTTTTTATTTTTATTTATTTGAGAGAGAGAGAGAGAGAGAGAGAGAGAGAGAGAGAGAGAGAGGGGTGTGTGTGTGTGTGGCCAGCTCAGCCCACCAGGGGGCAGGGCTGGCTGGCATGTGGTACTGGGGGATTGAACCGTGATCCCTGATGCCTTGCCAAGCTTGTTCTAAGTAGGTGCTTTAGACCCCTGAGCCATCTCTCCAGCCCCACATTACTGCCATTTCTGAAGCATCTGTTTTGTGGACAGTATTTTGCATTTATTCTGAATTAGTAGCTAGCACAGCAGAGCTAATGGTAATTATGATGACTTTGCTTATGAGATAACTTAGGTACAAAGATAATAAGGTACAATTGTACTGCCTTAGGGCTGCAGACCAGAAAAGATGGGATTGTTATCGAGGTTTGGCAATATTACAAAGAAGTACTTCCCTTCTCATCATATTTATTTTCATTATTAAAGTAAGCAAATAATGATTTGCTTTCAAATTAATTTTAATATTTATCAGCACTCAGAAATGCAATTCATGTGCTCTTTTTAATTGCTATGCCACGTAAGGACTGTGGAATTGATGTGAGAATAAGGAGGAATAAAGTTGTATTTTAAATGTAGGTGCTTCATTTGGAAGGGACCTTAGAATTCATCTAGTCAAATTCCTTTGTAGTGTATGCTCCAAGTTTGTAGTTGAAAGAGGTTAATTAATTTATGGTTTAATTCTGGTTGTAATTTAAAAAGAAACTGTGAAACCAGAACTCATACTCTGAATTCTGGTATACAGCAGAAAAGCAAAAATTCCTTTGTCATGAAGCTTTTATTGGATAATTTATATACCCACTCAAATAATTACACAGGATTAGATTTGCTGGGAGAAAGGATTAATCACTTACATAAAGTATATATTTTATTAGTGTAAATGAACTTTAGAGATACTAAAAGCATAGTGCAATTTGATTGCATGTACATTTTCTTATACCTTAAAGCAGAAAATCAGAAACAGCAGTCTATAAATGAACATTTTGCTTCTAGGGTTTTATTTTAAAAATTATATCCAGTTTGTAAAAATAGCTGTAATATTTTCTCTAATACTTTTGAAAAAGTTGAGCTGTGAAGGCATGCCTAATTTCTGAGCCCCTGAAAACAAGGAGGTTCCAAATATCAATAGAATCTGTTTGATTCTGATGGTCTTTGACAATACCAGATACTAAGGGCAGGTGTGTAGAAAGAACCCAGGCAGGACCTAGCATCAGCTGCCATGTGGTTTGAAGCTAAACCATGCTGCCTGCTCTTTCCACCCAGAATACTTTGCAGCAAAGTTTCAGAGGAAATTGTCTTTTTGTGAACCATACAGTAAGGGTTTCACCCGGAAAATCTGAAGATGCCTCTTCCTTTCTTGTTCACCATTTTGAATTTTTTTGTTTAAATTAAGCAATTTTGGCTGACACTGACAAAGGTTCTACAATCTGAGGTACAGGATCTCAGGATAAATCCTGAGGGGATTTCACTGACCTTATCAGACCCAAAAGCTACAA
>NW_004524594.1:7561296-7565047 GCF_000260255.1 Octodon degus
AAAAAAAAAGGGTATGCAGATGAATGTCCATTTTGTATCTGTGTATGCAAAATGGTTAGGATAGATATATAGTTACATTCTCTCAATGAATAGAGGGATTTATTCTAATAGTGCTTGTAAATAGGATATCATGTCTGCATCTTGTACAGCAATTAACCACTAGGAAGAATATATGCAATGTGTTAATTATTGAATCTGTCCTACCAATTTGGTTAGCAACTGTCTCATTGAGATTTGTTTCTCAATAAAATTATGGGAAAATATACATATAAACACTTAAAAATAAATGAATTAAGCAGTTTTCAGAAGTTCCTCATTAGCCCCCTCTAAGAAATACATGTCTTGAAGTATTAAAATATCAGTGGATGACGTTGATGGAAGACAATATGCTAGTTTCATCATCAAGAGCAGTATGGAGGCTACATCGCTCCTCCATTCCTTTTTCCTCCCTAATTTCACTTTCAAGTCAATCAGTGGTGCAAAGGTAAGATGTGAAGAGTGACTTGCTACTGAGGAGAACAACGGTCTTTAAGAACTACGAGGAAACACCACAGTATGGTAATTCTCGGCACTGTGTCCATACAACAATAGCAGCCCATGTCCAGAACATTTATCCAAAGGATTTCCAAATATGGTCAAAGGGTTGAACTCTAAAGATGCTCCAGCAAATTCAAAACACACAGAAGAAAAAATATATGTCCACAGTCAATTATAATTTCTTAACTGGGGCCACAGAGTGATGGAAAAAGGAAACATGAACCAAGTTTTACATATAAAACACACAGCCTCTGAGAGATTCTAGATGTTTCCACCTCCTCAGTAGAGAATCATTTCCATCCTTCCTATTTCTGAGGAACATCCACATATCCTTCAAGTGGGGGCTGGGAAGATGGCTCAGTGGAATAAGTGCTTCCTCGGCAAGCGCAAGGTCATGAGTTCAAACCCTGGTTCCGCCAAATAAATAAATGAATAAATAAATAAATAAATAAATAAACAGTATTCACATATCCTTCAAGCATTTGAAGAACCTGGAAAATGACTGAAAATTATGTCTAGGTTGTTTAGCTATTTCTGGAACTTTTTCCCGTAGAGTTTTGAAACAAATCATCCATGTAAATTTGATCCTGGCTATTGTTTCCACCCAGGATAGTTAGCACAGAAGTATATGAAAAAGACCTTTCTAGAATTCATGTAAAATGTGAACAGCAATCTATGTCAACATGTCGTAATTTACAAAAGCAATCTATGGATGTGACAGAGATGTTATTTAGACTTGAACATCTTCATGGGAAATAATTTAACATGCTGCATTTTAACTCAAGGGGAGATCCCTCTATCTTGCCAATGTTTCTTACTGTATTTGTTTAGCAAGGTGCATATGTTGATAGAGACTGGTATATAATACTACTTTGGATATGATAATAATTCTGTGTCCTTTTCTAAACATGTGTGGAAGAAAGTAAGATATTTGATCATGATAAAACAAGCATTTTAGCCTATATAATATTTTAATACCATGCACTGATTTTACATAGTAATGGGATTTGTGTGATAAAATTTTTGCACTTCAGAGAAAATAATGAAATTAATAAAGAGTTAAAATACTGAATGGAAGAAAATATTTGCCAAGTTTAACCTTCCAGGGACTAATGTTCAGGCTATATAAAATGAAAGATAAAAATACTGATAAAATTAAAAATAAGCAAATGATCTGAATATAGACTTCTCAAAAGAAATTTCAATGGACCACAAATATATACAAATGCATATTTTGATGCTCCTTAATTTAAACACACAAGATGTGTTTTGAGAGCCATAATTAACCTGTATTTTGAAATTTCCATTAAGCTTTGATGTAAGGTACACATTAGTGATTCAAAGTGTCCTGTGGTTAAAGTACTCAGAAATTCCAGCACAGAACAACACAATTGTTAATAACAATTTTTCAAATCCATTTATTAGATTAATAGTGTTGATCAGCTCTTTATTCTGTATAGTAGTAAATACTACACTAAGCATCACAGAAATCCTATGAAGGTGACACTCCTATTTAATGTGGAATTTGGGGATATATTTGGAGGGTTAACAATTGGTTAGTGTTTAAACAAGAAAATTGATATTGAAATGTGGGGATTGATTGCAAATCCCACACACTTACTTGTAGCACCAAAGTGATTTATATAATACTTTGCTAGACAATTTGGTGTACAAATCAACATGTGTGAGACCTGCTTGACAACTACTTACTATTTTAAAAGTAGAAAGAATGCTGAAGATTCTGAGAGAAAAGCAGAATTGTATTTCATAAATCATAAATTGACCATTTACTGAGGAGTGGATATAATTTGCCAGCTGATTTTTATATAATTCAATCTTAAATTATTACTTCTGCTCGCTTGCTGCATAACAAGCACTGACTTTGTCATTTGCAAAATAGAAGACTACTTTCAGGTAGAAGACAGAATTTATACAAAGTCCCTTATGTGATACTCAGTATACAAGTGTCAAAATATATGAATTATTTTCCTTTGACATCATAACTGTTCTCCATTTTTGACTCTGCAAACCTCTATAAAGGGTTAACAGGTAGTTTCTAAAAAATGTTTTAAAAAAACATTTGCAACTTTCTGATTTGAACAATACAAGTAGTTAGTACAATATTTGTAATTTATAGGATAAAAATTAAAAACTCATGTATTAATCTATTAATTTTCAAACAAGAGAAGACACACTCAAACCTAGTGATTCAGCAAAATTTAGAAAATTCAGAAGTTTTCTAGAGGATTACAGTTGGAATGTGATTTTCACTCTTGGTCTTAGAAAAGGCAGAGGAAGGAATAGTTGCAGGAACCCTGAGATAAGAGCTATAGATGAATACGGCTAAAGTACAAAGGGCTTAAGAGGGATAGAAGCAATAAATTCCCTGTTGGGATCTTCCTAGTATTTCTGAAATTCCTTCTGGTGACTCACAAACTGAACCCTAAAAAGCCAGAGGTCAAGAAAAGAAGTAAAAGAAAACTTCAGTATCAGCCTGTCAGCATTTGGCATAAGAGATGTGGAATTATTTGCTCTATCTCATTGGTAAATAGCATCCTATTTAACTCCATTCATGTAATAACTTTAGTTACTATTGCTGAGAATTAGAGTAACAATTTATTGGACTTCCAGCTTAGTTCATTCTTGTACATGACCACATATGTTAAGCCGTTCATTTATTAGCTTAATATCTCCTAATCAAAATCTCTAAAATTGTCTCTGTGTTTGAGAATTTTATCACTTACCTGATGAACTTGATCAAGTCTGAGTGCTCATTGCTCAATACATGCTTGCTTCTTGATTCTTATGCATTCTGAGAAGTTCCCAAGCATCTTTACAACCAAATCCTTAATTATTTTAATCATGTGGGTTGTATTTTATATTCCTTCTTCTGTTTTCTTAGATTATTGTGTTCTGATGACCAGTGGATGCTGTGATTGTTTTATTAGCTCTGTGTTACAAAAATGAAAAAGGCAATCCACACTACTCTAACCAAAAGACACTTGGCTTATCAATCTGTAAATTACATGCCACATTTGGAATTAGAGATCAACTAAGGTGAGTCTCCAAGCTCAAATTTTCAACATAAAGTCTTTGTCTCCCATATGCCTAGGTAAGGTAGCTGTCTACCTCATCTCCTTGTTGCCTATCTATGAATCACTGATTTATTTTCAAATATATATATATATACACATATATACATATATATACATAT
>NW_004524594.1:7573653-7576480 GCF_000260255.1 Octodon degus
CTGGACCTGGGCTAGGACTGGGTCTCTCTGGGTATTTTCTGAGAATGATTAACAACATCATACCACAGCAACATAAGTGCACCCATGTTTATAGCAGCAAAGTTTGTAATAGATAAATCTTGGAAACAACACAAATAGCCATCAACCAAGGAATGCATGAAAAATATTTTGTCTTTTTATGCAATGTAGTAGTACTCAGCCACAAAAAATATAAACTCAAGATACTGATAGATTAATGGATGCAACTTGAGACCATACTCATAAGTGAGATAAATCACACTTACATATATGAACATGGTATTGTCACCCTGCGGTGAGGAACTAAAAGAATAAAAGAGAACCAAAATGTACAATAGATATTGTGAAACATGAAGAAATTGTTCGAAAGTAAAAAGGATGTAGGATGAGGGAAGGGGAAAGGAAGAAAGAGAAGGAAAAAATACATGTTGGTTGCTCTACCAGTTTCTCTTAGTTCACCAAAAGGAGAGAGATTATATGTACAGTCATATTTATAGCAGCAGAGTTTGTAACAGCTTAATATTGGAAACAATTCAAATGTCTATTGATCTGTTAACATCATTTAAAGAATTTTCTATGCCATATCATATACACTGAGTAACTACTTTTAAAGATAAAAATATGCACTATAGTAACTATTGTTATTCTTGTATCATTTTGTTATGACATTTCATTTTAACACTCCATGAAATAAATAAAGATTACAACACAGGAAGAGAGAAACACCTGGTGTACTAAGTTCAAAATGATTGAAAGTTCCATCCCAAACCAAGAGGAATCATGGAGAGTTTCATTGTTTCTGTCAGGCATTATGGCACCTTCTGTAACCCCAGCTCCCCAAGAGGCAAGCGGGTCAGTAGTTCAAGGCTACACTGAGCAACTAAACAAGATTCTTGCCTGAAAATAAAAGCAAAAAGATCTGGAGATATAACTGAGCGTAAGGTCTTGGATTCATTCCCTAAGGCCATAAGCAAACAAAACAAATGAAATAATCCAAATAGGTAGATAACAGTAGGAGGTCACAGTGGCACACAGAGGAGACTCTGTTATAGGGAGTCTCAAGACCAAGGTGGCAATTTCAACCATGAGAGACATAAAGCACTTGACACTGACCAAATCACTACAAAGTAAGGACAAAACAACTCCTGGAGACCTCCAGTACAAACAGGTTTGGTTTACTGATTCTTTATGAATAAGTTGCTGACATAAAGACCCTTGTATATGTCCTGTGAGACTGTCTGGTCTTCTGAACTGAGACAGTATCAAATGATGAGAAATTTCATGGATTCTACTGTAGGACTTACAGAGTTATAAGAAAGATGCCAGGGCAGTCACTGCATATATTTTCTTTATTTTTCCTTTCAAATTATGTATCTTCTGTGATTTCTACTGAAATGAAATAAGACAGAAGAATTGGAATTACATCTGCTAAGTGTTACAAATGTGAAATGTTGCTTGTCCTTGTCTCCTTACTGTAAAATTCTGACCTTTGTGATTTTCTTGCAGCTTTCCAATGGAGGGGGAAGTTAAAATTTCATACAGTTTTTATTTAGATTTTTTATTTGGAAGAATTCTGTTCCAGGACCAATTTAACATTTAGTAGCTATGCAACTAGAGATAGCTCCTTAAAATCTTCATACTCACCTTAAAGTGGGTGTGGATGACCATGTATACACTTTACAATGCTGTGACTTAGAAAGTATGCAATTTATAAAAATTCATAGCAGGGGCCGGGGACATGGCTCAGAGGAATAAGTGCTTCCCTGGAAAGTGCAAGGGTCTGAGTTCAATCCCCAGTTCTGTCAAAAAAAAATCATAGCAAAATGTAAGCAACTAAGGACATGGGAGACAATAAAAGTAAGTAACAGTACTAAAATTTATAATTACCCTGCAACTGAACATCTACTTGACACTCCTTTACACCTAAGAGTTAGAAACAGATATCAGTGAAATATGCTGCATAGCCGAAGGAAACTCAATGTCAAGATCAGTTTTCTGCATCCAGAGATGGCCCTGCAGTGTAAATAAAGTGATAATGACTGAGTGTCACGCAGCTTTGTTTTAATTTTTTTTATGTATTTGGTACAGGGTCTACAGGGTCTTACTACATAGATTGGACTCATGGTGATCCTCCTGTTTTCTGCCTCCCAGGCACTGGGATTCCAGGTGTGCACCACCACGCCCAGTCTAACACAGCTTCATTTTAAAAATGAGCACTGCCACTATTGTGATGTTGCTTAAAATGTACCTGTCCATGATTTGTCATGCAAAGTAGCATACTCCTCTTGGTTTTTCAGAGTAGCTGTAGTTCATAAAAAAGTACCAGCAGGAGAATAACGTGAAGAGGTTACTTGTTGTTTGTTCAGTTGAGTGTACACAAAACAAAGTACTCTTTATTTCTGCTGTAGGACTTGGCTTGGATTCATCTTCCTTTGGACATCTAACCAGATTGTACAACACCACAATCCTACTGGGATGCTCTAAGCACAGAACAGATGCAAAGCCAAACTGCCTAATTGCTTTTCATATGTGGAAATGAATGTTGCATTACTTTCTTATGACTTGTAAGAGACAAGCATGGATTTCAGGTCTCACTGTGATAGAAATTTATTCTACCACAGTTCTGTATGCCTTAAGTCCAGTGTCAGTTGTACAGGGCAGCAGTCAAAGTGCTGGCATGAGGGTGCCCCTTAGGACTCCGGAGAAGAATCCATGCCTTGCCCTTTCCAGTTCCTGGCTGCCAGGTGTCTTTTTTCTGTGGCCAAATAACTCCAATCTCTCTCTCTCTCTCTCTCTCTCTCTCTCTCTC
>NW_004524594.1:7576665-7578257 GCF_000260255.1 Octodon degus
CTCCCTCTCTCTTTCTGCCTGCCTCCCTTCCTCCCTCTCTTCTCTCTCTCTCTCTCTCTCTCTCTCTCTCTCTCTCTCTCTCATCTCTTTCTCTCATCACTTTCTCCTCTCTTCTAATCTCTTTATAACTTTCTTATAAGAAAAAAAGAAAGTTGCTGTTAAGAAAATCTTATCTGCCCCAGGATCCTATACACACTCAGACCACACTGTCTCAACCCATTCTCTACAACTTGACCCAATTCCTACATTCCCATTACTTCCCAATAATGCCAGCAAATTCCAATCCAACCAGTAGACTAAGCCATGGCTGAAGGCAGAGGCATCTTGGTGTTGTCACTTTCCAATAGCCTCTGGCCTCTGACCAAGTGAGACCTTAAGAGATATTTTAGATCTAAAACCATCACAGATAGTGCTATAGTGTCAGCTGAAGGTTGGCTTCATTTTTATTGCTTGTTCTAAAATGACTGGGAGACATAATGTTGGTGGTATGCATCCTCCCAGGAGGCACCTAACATCAGATTGTAGGCATCTTCATCATTCTTAGTTTGATTATTTTATTAACATATGGTTGTCTGATTGTGGGGTGAATATTTGTTTCTTGGCCAGTATTTATTTACAATGGTGGTGTTTAAATATTGAAGCTACTGCAGCTATAAACTGATTTTGTTCTAAGAAAAAAAAAAAAAAAAAACATACCACAAAGCCAAGGGCAGAAATACACTTCTAATGTGAGCTATGGGGGGAGAGAATAAAGTTTAATTATTATCCCCTTTGTCCCCAGTCTTCATAAAAACGGAGTGTCATCATAGCAGTCACTGCCACTGATATCAAATGCACGTGTACGCATATGTGTATTTCCCTCTTTCATTTTATCACCTGTCGGTATTTATTCGGTGACCTAGAAACTATTGTAACTTTTTTCTTTTGTGTGCTAAACTCGTCAGAACTACCTAGGAATTGTTCTTTCATGTGAACTTCTGCATCTTACTAAAATGCTCCCACGTAGTTTGCACACCTTGTCACCAGGGACAGTGAGAAAACCCAGGTTCAACTTCTCCTTTCCCTGTGGGAAGTAAATCAGGGCTTCAGATTTCCTGATCTAAGCCATCTCCTCTACTGATTCTTCCAATAAAAAGTACTAGCGCATCTGCTCATTCTTTTTGAATGCAACCATTTTTCCTAATAAAATTTAAATACTGCTTGTTTAGTCCATGATGTTCAATACGTAATGCCCGCTACACGGTACACTATTTTAAAATAAGCTTTGTGAATGAAGTCATTATTTCTTAGTTGTTTTGGTGGGAAGACATGAAAGTCCACAGTACATGTCTTAGAGAGTTATATTACTTGAAATAATTGTTTCTTTTCATGGATATTAGAAACTTAATATGCATTTAGGATGGATTATTTAGCATTGTTTTACAGTCCAAACTGTGAACTACTTTTAGTTTTTTGGTATATAAACTAATTTGGAGAGCTCAGAAAGGATTTGTTTCTTTTCCTACCTTTTCCCTATTTTCTTTTTTTTTAATAATTTTTATTTATTTGAGAGAGAGAGAGAGAGAGAGAGAGAGAGAGAGAGAGAGAGAGAG
>NW_004524594.1:7578357-7583611 GCF_000260255.1 Octodon degus
ATATGCTGTTCATATATTTATTTGATGTTTTGGTACCAAGAATTTAACTCATCAGGATCTTGTGCTTGCCAGGCAGGTGCTTGTGCCACTGAGCTACATTGCCAGCCCATGTTCATATATGTATATGAAAATATATATCTTTTGTTCTCATCTTGCCACTGTTTTCTATTGGCTTAATTTTATTTTTTTTATTAATGTGTGTGTGTGTGTGTGTGTGTGTGTGTGTGTGTGGCCAGCTCAGCCCACCAGAGGGAGGGGCTGGCTGGCATGTGGTCTGGGGGATTGAACCGCGGTCCCTGTGCTTTGCTGAGCTTGTTCTAAGTAGGTTCTTTAGACCCCTGAGCCATCTCACCAGCCCAAAGTTTAGACGTACTCTTTTTTTTTTTTTTTTTTCTGGAACCAAGGATTGAACTCAGGCCCTTGGGCTTGCCAGGCAAGCGTTTATTCTACTGAGCAATCTCCCTGGCCCGTATTGGCTTAATTTTAATCTCAAGGAGTCTATCTTCATGAGTAAAGATGACCCTGCACAGTTTTAGCTCACAATACAATCTCAACAATTCAACAAAAAGAAAAGACCACCCATCTTAAAAAATAAAGAAAGCAAACATAAGGTAATTTTTTTACGGTACCAGGGATTGAACTCAGGACCTTGTGCTTTCCAGGCAAGCACTTATTCTACTGTGCTATCTCCCTGGCCTCCATATAGTAATTCTTAGAGCATGTTTTCAGCCATTTCACCATCAGTGAATCAACAAATAACCACAGGTAAAGAAGGAGAGAAATATTCTTACAAGTGACACACAAGTGACGACTAGTGATGTTTTGCTTTGGAATCTAAATATTTCTTAAAACTTTTTTTGTGAGGATTACTTCTAAAAATTGGGTTTCAGGGATACAGCACTACAACATGGTAGTCTTTGGGAAGTCAGAGTGAGAGGAAATGGTGAACTCACTTTAAACCAACCAGGTCAGTAACCCAGGTGCAGAAGGAAGACTAAAAAATGCACAATAAGCTGTGAGGTATGTTAGTTACAAGGGAACATTAAATAAGATTTCAAAGAATTCTCAAAGCACATAAGCAAGTAATCTTTGAAATGAAACATCTATTCAAAACATCATTAAATTTAAATGTAGAATAAATAAAACACGTTCACAATGGAAGATAAAAGAGGAATGTGCTTGCATCACTGTACTTTGTATCTTTGCAAAATCTGCGTAGAATGAATCTTAAACATGAAGCAATCATTAATGCAATAAAATTACTAAAATATGATTCAAGTAATACTTGAGCTCTGATACTATGTAGAATGATAAGTATGCAAATGCAATTACCATTCTGTCAAGCAAATTTTTCAAATCATCCCATGAAAAGTATGGTTTGGATGCTTTGCCAAACATTTTACATTATCTATACAACAAGGTGCTTCTTAACTCTTTCAATAGTTTACCTGAACTCTTCAATATCATTTCTTTAAGGAGTTTTGTTAATCATTTTTTTTCTCATTTCTGAGACAAAATACCTAATACTCTCAATTTAAAGAAAGAGAGTTTCATTTTTGCACGTGGGTTTTTTAGAGGATTCCTTTGACAGTTGTTTGACTGTAAGGCCTGGTGGACATGATGGACTGATCCGGCATGACAAAACAACTCATGTCATGTAACCTAGGAAACAGAGAGAGAAGAGAGATGTCCAAGAGGGAGTAGGAACCCTCCAGGTCAGGCCCCCAGCAACTCACCCATTCAGACCAGAATGTATCGTTTACAGACCAGACTGTATCTCATAGCTTAAGACATTGCATGAATCCAAAATATAAATTTATGTGGTTTGAGTAACAATGAAACAAACCCTCAGAATTTTTAGAATTTGGGATACAGTATGGTATGTTCCAATTAAAAGAGTGATTTCAAGATTTCTGCCTTCTAGAGTATTCTCCTTGATAATCTGTAAATTTACTGGTGTAACATACTCGTGGTAAGCTACATTATCTGATCTAGCACAGCCAAGTAAGTGTTTAGATGTAACCAAAGTTCCTAATCTGTTGAATTTCAGTTATTCCAAAGGAAGTAAAATCTGGTTGTGTTCAGTTTAATCAGGTGAGCTCTGGAAAAATAACCTAGTGAAAAACGAGAAGATGAAGCAACAAACAGTGAGCTTATTAGTTGAAGAAGCAAATTTTTCTTCATACTGAGGGTTGTGTAGCAACCTCTGAAGGCTGGGGGTCCTTCTCCTACAACTATAAGAAATCAAATTTGTTAATTGATGGTGAGATTAGGAGAGAATCCTCTAGTGAGACTGTGCCCCTAGCCAACAATGTGATTGCCACCTGGAAGTACTCAGACTACAAATGGACATAAGTGATGCCCTGAATCCTCACCCACAGAAGGGCAGGGAAGGTATGTTTTAAGCTAGTAAGTGTGCTGTAGTCTATTACAAAACAGAGAAACAGAGAACTGCTAAACATAACTTCTCCAAATTTGCATACTAGAACGGTATGATTTCCATTTGTAAATTATCTCATTCTTGAGGAAGTTTGTAATGCCAGGAAACACGGTAGTCATTGTGTAGCAATGCATAAGCCAGAAAGAAGACACTAGTCATGAACTTTCTCCTAAATGAAAAATACTCTAATTTCCAGCTTATTTTGCAATTCTGAAGTGGGTTTAGTTGGGACCCTGTAAAGTTATTATATTTTATCTTTCTAGACCAAAGAATGTTAGAAACTTGGGTCAGGAACTTTGAATTGAAATGATAGAACCCTCTCAGGAGTTCCATCCTTCAGACTTAATCCTTTTGCTTCAGATTTTTCCTTTCATTGAGGAAAAAAATGAAACACTTTTTATAGATGCTGTTATGAGGATGTAGGGGGCAATTCACCTCTCAGGCTGAGCATGTATTAAGAACATAAGAGCGGCAAGCAGGTGTAGGGGCCAGAGTTTGATCCTGGGGCCTGCTGTGCTGGCCCCCTGCTCCTGGGGCATGCTGAAACAGCAATTGAGACTGGGCACTGTGGTGTGCATCTGTAATCCCCAGATTTTGGGAGGCTGTAAACAGGAGGATCACTACAAGTCCGATCTAGTGGTGAGACCCTGAACACCTTGTAGGCCCTTCCCTAAAAAAATACAAGAAAAAAAAAAAACACAAAAGGTTAAAAAACAAAGGACTCGGACTTCTTTTCTCTTAAACACTCGCCTGTGAATAATTTGACTAGCCAATTAAGGATGAGAATTGTTAGAAACAGAACCCATGCAACACGTATGCATTCCCCACGAGATCAAGTCAGAGGTCACATCAGTGACAACCAGAATTTCATTAGAGAAGCGAAGCTTGACATCCTGTCACTTTCAGTACCTCTTAATATAAGGAGATGCCGTGAGGTGCAGAGCAGGGAAAAAAAGATGAGTGCTTTATCTAATAATGACTCAAAGTTCAATGTAAACTTGGCCAAATACCACCAAAAAGCAAATAAGAACAAAACCCACAACTTTCTAAAGAAGTTCAATCAACCATGATTGAATATTTAATGTATCATCTACTACAGACTGTTAATATTTTGCTGTATGGATAGCTATACATTATATTAATTCAACATATATTTATCAATCACTTACTAAAGACAATGCTTAATTCAAAAATAGTGTAATGATG
The DNA here is from genome assembly GCF_000260255.1 of Octodon degus. Classification (NCBI taxonomy): domain Eukaryota; kingdom Metazoa; phylum Chordata; class Mammalia; order Rodentia; family Octodontidae; genus Octodon; species Octodon degus. The sequence goes on from NW_004524594.1 coordinate 7,582,004, forward strand.
AAGAAGAATTTCTTTTGTATAAGGCAAATAGGAAAGGAAAGTGAATACACGTGGCTTAAGCCAGTGGACTATAAACATTCAGACTTCTGTTTTGTTTCATTTACAAACACATAGCTCTTGAGCAAAAGTTCAGACCTACACTAGGAGCACCGTCAGTGTGCATTAAGAGGATAAATGAATCATAGTTCACTTACCCCATATTTCAACAAAAATTTGGAAAATCTAAATTACCCTACTTTCTTGCCTGAAAACACATGTTCAAATGTAGTAACATAGAAAAAAGGGAGCTGAAATTTGAGATTCTCACAGTTGAAAGATAAAAGATATAGAAGCATATGTTGCTGAAGTGTAAAGTGGGATTCCATCTCTCCGTGCTTCTGGGAGAATCAGCAGTCAATTTGACACTCACATTTTGGGGTAGCTAATATGTTCTCCATACCATGAAAGGAACTACAGAGACAGAAGTAAATCAGCTCTTTCCCTCAAGCATAAAATCACATATAAATAATGCCAAAACAGCATGAAAAGTACAACATGATTATGTTTCAGAGGATTACAGAAGAGCCCCACCTAACCTCAGAAGTCAGCAAGTGTGTGGGAAAGGAGAGGACATGAAGGAATGGATCATCCAAAGATTCCCAGATATAGAAACACTAAAGTGAATTTGAAAACCTATTTTCTTCAGGAATTTGCATATAGGAAGAAGAGGAAATAGTTCAGGAAGAGTGCTCCACACATAAAGACAAAGTCATGCGAGAAGTGAAGAGAATGGTATTTTTAAATTTTTCTGAAGAATACAAAATAATATTAAGAAAGAAAAATTATAGATGATACAGAATTTCACTAAACAAAATAATATGGGTTTCACAGTATTTGTTGTAAGGCAGAGTGTTTGAAAGAAGTAAAACTCAAGGGAAGTAGAACTTCAATGGTCTTTGTGACACAAGTAGAACATCCCCAGAAGCTGGGCTCAAACAGACAGCTGGAAAGAGTAAGAGTGATCTGACTGAACTTGGGGAAAAAGAGACACAACCTCGTCCCTGAAAGTGTGGAGGTAAAACCTAACAGAGGAAAAAGGGATTCTCCCCATGTCACTTGTTTAACTACAGGGCAAAAAAGTGGTAGGGCAAGTGATTGAAACCACATCAAGGGGAAGCCCCTAGCCTCTCCTGCTGTGTCCCTTACATCATATTCTTAAGAAACAAAGAATATGTTCAAAACAGCACTGGACAATCATAATATCAGTGACCAGAGAAAGTGACCAATAAAAGGTGAAAGAAAATTGGACAATTTATAAAGCACAGGTGAGCACTTGGGCGAGTAGTGAGGAGGAGTGTGGAGCGATTCCTCAAGACACTAGGGTTAGTGGTCCTATTTGATCCAGTTATTCCCTTTCTGGGTATTTTCTTTCTTTTTTCAAAGTTTTATTGATAAACAGAGAGCAATGAGACAGTTTCAAAATCAATCGAAAGTACAGTTTCAACAAATAATACACTGCATATATTCTTCTTAGTGGTTAATTGCTGTACAAGAAGTGGACTTGTGATCCTATTTACAAACACCATTAGAACAAATCATTCTATTCATTAAGAGAATGCAACTATATAT
>NW_004524594.1:7592261-7596444 GCF_000260255.1 Octodon degus
TTGAACCGCGGTCCCTGATGTTTTGCTAAGCTTGTTCTAAGTAGGTGCTTCAGACCACTGAGCCATCTCTCCAGCCCTTTTTCCCTATTTTCTAACTTTCTATCTCTTTTACCCAATTACTATTGGTCTTCATTTATGTTTCTTATTTCTTTCCTGAAATGTGCATATTTGCATTCATTTCCTATATTAAAAACCAGTTACTAGATGTACCAGTCATCTTGAAGACTTTCTCTTGGAAATCAGTTCAAAACAGTGGACAAAAATTTGACTTTTTTGTATATTTATATTTTCATATGCCTCAATTAACCTGTGCTTTCATATCTCCTACTGGTGAATATTAGGATTTTAAAAATATTTTTAAATTACAGTATATTCTATAGTGCATAATTGTATGTGCATATTATTTTAATTTTTTGGAGGTGTACCTGGAGAGTAGATTCCTACATGAACGTGGGACAAGTGGGTCAAAGAACAGCATGTGTCTTTGTTAGATTTTATAATATGTTCAAATGTAGGTTGCATGTTTTCTACTTCCACCCAAAGTGTGCAGAAGTATCCGTTTCTGCCTAGCCCACTAGGAGAGTATATAACCAAAGATAAAAGTTTTGACTAATCAATGGCTATGGCATATTAGTATCACGTCCATATAACAATGATAGATGGCAAAATGCAAGTTCGCCAAGCCACAAGATGACTTACTGGCCATCTCCTTTAAACATCTTATTTATTATTTTTTTTCTATATTTTATGGAAGGGTCTACAGGGTGTTCAGTGTCTCACTACTAGATTAGACTCATAGTGCTTCTCCTGTTTTCAGCCTCCCAAGTGCTGGGATTACAGGCACACACCACCACGCTCAGTCTCAATCTCCATCTCAGTGCACCCTGGGGGGCGGGGCTGGCTCGACAGGCCTGGGGATCTGCTGAGCTATTTCACTGGCCCTTAAGCATCTTATTTAAAAATCCTCATACATTTGTTTTAGGACTTATCCAATATCTTTATGTCTTTTAAAATAAGAAAAGAAAAAGAACCAGCTCAAACAAGAAAGATCATACCAAAAGTGTAAGCAGCACAAAGTAAAATATTATATTAAAATATATATCTGTTTTATTTCACTTATCTCAGGGATATTTTTCTTTTGAAATTGAGTCAACTAAATGAATTGTAGCAAGGCCATAAAAATAAATCTCTTTGGAAAATATACTATTCATATTTGATAGATATTTACAAGTGTTTACTTCCTATCTTCTTTGGAACATTCAGTACAATTATTTCTGTGGTACCTTTTTCCAAATTGAGAGTTAAATTCTCATGTACCTCATACTCAAAATTCTACAGCAGTAAAAAAAAAGGTGGATTTTAATATGTAGTATACACATTAAGAAGTATAATAGCATTATGCTTGCTTCTTATGCGTAAATGCATCAAAATGTTTTCGGTATTTATATTCAGAGGATCAGGTACTAATGACAGAAAGACTACAGTGTCACAAAGAAGCATGGCATAGAGTTCCACAGAGTGCCAGGAATAGCCAACTCTGCGGAACTTACTGTACCAGAGAGTTGACTCTCCTGTCTCACCAACAGTGCAATACAAAGTCAGTATTTTCACCCTGTCACCTGCACTACAGCTGCAGTCAGTGCTGACCAAAAAGTGCTTTCGTACAGGATGTAGCCACCACCCCAAATCATTCTTAGCAATGGCTTCGCGAATCTTAGACGAGAAAGCCAACAGTCCAGTAGACTCACAGAGTAAAAGCATCAAAGCTGCTCCTTCATTTCTTAGCTGGGGAGTGGTCATTCTGGATTTTAACTCAGCTGAATTTGACATGGAAGCCCACTAGCATTCACACACACACACACACACAAACACACTGAAAACTTTCTAGTGAACTTCATATCTCTATTTCTACTGAGAGTAGTTTTCCTTAAGGTACTCGAGTTTTCCCTTAATCTTTGTCCTTGCTTTTTGCTTAAGTGGTTTTCTGATATAGAATTAAATCTCTTCAAGGGAAAAATGATTTAAACCGCGCAACCATTTGTTCATACTGACTCATGCATTCTGTAGAGGCACAGAATAGTAGAGGTCATCTGTGCAAATGCTTGTGTTATCCATATGTGGAAAATAAGGCTTCCCAAGATCACCAGGAACAAGGCTGCCGACATAAAATTAGATCCACAACATCAGAAACTTGTGATCTCCCAAACAGAAGTAACTGTGGTGTGACTTATTCACATAAAACTTTTGCAAGAAAAGAAAATTTGTGATTTCTCTTTTTGGTAAAGAGAATGACAGGTCAACATCAGGGGCACACATTTTTGTGGATTCATAAGCTGTGATCTGTGATAAGAGCATGACTTTTCTTAGCAGCTTAACCTGACCCAGCTGACTTGCTTCATTGTATCATAAATGAATACAATCAGCTTCTTCCCTACTACCTGTATGGTAGACAAATTCGGTACTTTCTGATTTTTCTCTATCTCTTAGGCACCCTTCACAGCACTCACAAAAGTCTGGAATTGGCAGGCCTACATACACAGAAGCTGACATCTCTTTGGAATATGCCCTTAAGATCAGATAATTTATCTAGCTTATTTAAAATGTATCATCCTCCTAAAAGAGAATAGTACAGAGAACACATTTTTAAAGATCCTTAAGTAATCATAAGTAAAAACAATTGTGGATCAACCTCTAGGAATGACGTTGGATAACATCACTAAATTACTAAGAATATAATGAAACACTATCATTGAAAACTTCTGGGACAGCAATCTCTCATATTTTCATCTAAACCACTGAATGCTCTTTTGTTCACTGTTGGTGTTGATGGTGGTAATTGATAACGCAGAACATTCTGTCCAAGCCCAATTCTCTGTCATGTGGAATAGTAGATAAGTAATGTAGCATTAAGAAAGTATAAACTTAATAACCATCCCTTGTAATTAAAAAATTGAAAAAGAATATGAAACGTTAATAATTTCTTTCTACCAGCTACCAATCAATACAATTTCTGTTCTTGAAGTCATCAACATTAACAGAAAGTTGTTAATATCTCAAAAGACTTGTTATGCAAGTTTTCTCCAGTATTCCTGCCTCCCAAGGCTCGTGTCACAAGAACAGTTATTTGACAGCAAGAAGGAAGAAGTTGGAAAAACAATTTTAATTAGCTCTTTGTTCTGGAAAGCTTGTTTTGCCCAATGGATTAGTCTTTCCAATAGCTTCTCACCATGTTCTTCTGTTCTTCAAAGTAAGGAGTACAGTTACTGAATTAACACTGTTTTCTTGTAATCATTGCCAGATCATTTTGGGGCCATATGGGACCCTAAGAACGTGACTTTCGCACTCACATTAGATAGTGCAGAAGTTTCTCCCTGGAACCAGTAGGATGACTTTCCTCAAATTAATTAATTAATTAATTAATTTTTAGGCTCTCTCTCTCTCCCTCTCTTTCTCTCTCTCTCTCTGTGTGTGTGTGTGTGTGTGTGTGCAGGGTCACGCTACACAGACTAGTAGTGATCCTACTGTTTTCAGCCTCCCCAGCTGGATCAGCGCTGCAAGTGTCCGTGCTGGCGCGGCATGAAGTGTCAGGGATCAAACCCTGGCCCCCACACTTACCTAAGGAAGGACTTAGTCCACTGAGCTATTTCGCCTGACCTATTCTTCAGATTTAAAGAGCAATTTAGAGATATTCACTCCTTTACACCAGATATATAATTTTCCCCTGAATTTCCAGTTAACTTAGCAAGGAAAAATAAGTAAATAATTTTTTTAAAAATGGAAATTATCAAGACAGCTTTTTTCATGTTCGTATCAAAGACTGAATTCCGTATTCACTGCTGCTTGCCTAAGACGCTCTTGCATCTGAGGGCTCATGCCGCAGCCACGGCTGCTCTGCACTTCTACGGAACAGGTTCCATCCTGAGAGCTTTCAGACCGACACGGGACCTGAAGGAACCAAAGCGATCAACATAATAGGCACCAATAAAAACCAAAGACTGGAAAGAAAACAAAAGCAGAGCCTAATGGAAAGCGAGGAAGTAAGAAACGTGAAGGAGGGCTGGAGAGATGGCTCAGTGGTCTAAAGCACCTACTTAGAACAAGTTCAGCGAAGCACAGGGACCGCGGTTCGATCCCCCAGCACCACATGCCAGCCGGCCCGCCCCCTGGTGGGCTGAGCTGGCCA
>NW_004524594.1:7596544-7598709 GCF_000260255.1 Octodon degus
AAAAAAAAAAAAAAAAAGAAACGTGAAGGAATATAAAACAATTATGCAAAGGAGACCAATAATGAAACAACAAAAGCATATTCTAATGGAAAGCTAGGAAATGAGAAATTTGAAGGGTTGTTGTAAAAAAAAAAAAAAGTAATGCAAAGGAGACCAATAATGAAGCAACTGTGTTCTTCTGAAAGCAAAGGTGGTGTGTAATGAGAACCTTGACCTAACCCTGTTAAAGAATGAACACTGTTAAGAGTAGAGGAGTTATCCCAGAGCTGGATCAGTCCTCTTCTGACAGACAGGCAGCACATATTACACAGGAAGGCAGCCAGCCTGTTCTTTGCCCACTGCTTCTTTTTTTCTTTGTGTGTGTGTGTGTGTGTGTGTGTGTGTGTGTGTGTGGCCAGCTCATCCCACCAGGGGGCGGGGCTGGCTGGCTTGTGGTGCTGGGGGATTGAACCGCGGTCCCTGTACTTTGCTAAGCTTGTTCTAAGTAGGTGCTTTAGACCACTGAGCCATCTCACCAGCCCTGCCCACTGCTTCTTAACATCATCGTCCAAACTTAGGCCAACCTCAGGCACAAAGATGGTGATGTTATCTTTACCATCTACAAGTATACCACTTATGACAGTTACAAACTATGAAGCTATTTTAGAAAAGAAAGTGGTCTTCAACAGCATCTCACTCAGACTTTTACAAAGGAATCCAAGGGGGGAAAAATGACAATGGAACAGGCTAGATAAAACGCAATTCATGGCTGAACAGAGTGCAAGGCTAGTTTTTGGCTTGGACAAATCACACTATTCTGTCGTTAGAATCTGAACCAAACTGATTTTTTTTTTCTGAAATCTTAAAGGATAGAGATAAAAAACATGAGTTTCTTGTTTCTGTTCCACCGTATATGTCTTGGTGTCAAAACCTGCTGAATTTTCATTATGCATGTTCATAAAATTAAGATCAGAACAGAACAAATTAAAAGACAATTTTTAGGATGTTTTTCCAAGCTGAAAAGACTTTTAATGAACTTAATATTTGTAGCCTTGGGCTGGGGAGATGGCTCAATAGAATAAGTGCTTCCTTGGCAAGCGCACGCACCTGAGTTCAATCCTCGGTTCCACAGAAAATAATAAAATAAAATAATAAAAATAAATTTGTAGCCTTGATTTTCTTTCCAAACACATAAACGTCCATATTCCTATTTATATTTGCTGATTTTATGGGGTTGACTGTCTAACAATATATTCTAATTCTTGTTTGACATATAGAAGGGGTATGTGACAGAAAAGGCATGTTGAAGACTGTTGAATAGTTTTAAAATTTCAAATTTCTTCAACCTTATTAATGACATGTAGGTTTTTATAAAGTAGAACCCTCTGAGCAAAGGAAATAGGGCATACAGAAACTTCCAAAAGATGAGATCCTGTTGTTGATCGTTTGAAGTATTTTCTGTGCAGTTTTTGTTCATGAACTCTCTGCCTAACCCTGTGTCTTCAAGCTTTCTACGTGCTTTAGATTTACTGTTTCTGTTTTAATGATTAAATCTTTGACCCATTTTGCTGTGATTTAGTGCATAGTGATAAACAGGGATCTAACTTTAGCCTTTAGTATGTGGAAAGCCAGTTTTTCCAGCACCACTTGTTAAAGAGTTTATCTTTCTTCCAGTGTGTATGTTAGGATGCTTTGTCAATGATAAGGTGGCTGAAAGGTAATTTGAAGACAAAAATATGCAATAGAACAAACATTTTTCAATTCTTATAATTTGTTTAGTAAAATTCTCTATCATTTTAATATCTCATATACTAGTTTTTATATTCTCTTGAAAAATAAACCACTAATCAAAAAAAGGAAATGCGAATTTATTTTAAAATGCTCCTCTAGTATTTCATATTATGTTATGGTTTAATGTGAAATGTCATCCAAAAGGCTCACAGGTTTAGAGGTGACACTTCTGGGAGGTCCTTGAATCCACAGGGTATTGTGCTTATCAGTATATTAAGCTAGTAGTGAGTTCAAACCTGAATGTGTTATTGGAACACAGGGGCTTGACTGGAAGAAAGGGCTACTACAAGAATGAAAAGGAAGATGGATTTGGGTGCCTGGTCTTATCCTGTGCCTCTCTCTTCTCTCTCTCTCTCTCTCTCTCTCTCTCTCTCTCTCTCTCTCTCTCTCTCTCT
>NW_004524594.1:7599213-7603578 GCF_000260255.1 Octodon degus
TCTCTCTCTCTCTCTCTCTCTCTCTCTCTCTCTCTCTCTCTCTCTTTCTCTCTGTGTCTCTGTCTCTCTCTTTTGCTCTCTCTTGTTCTCGCTCGCTATCTCTCTCCTGGTTCCTCTTCCTCTCCTCATAACCATGGACTGAGCAGTCTGCCCTGCTATGTCCCTCCTCTGCTGGTTCACTTTGCTAAGAGCTGACCATCCAAGGAAGGCTCCAAGACAGTGAGCGCAGATAACCCACTCTTCCTTTGAACTGTGGGTATCAGGTATTTTGGTCTCAGTGATGGCAAAGTGATTACCAGGCAGGTTTTATTTCACCTAAATGGGACTTTACATCCCATTTCAGTACCAATAGACCCTGTTCACAGAGCGCAGGCAAGATTTGGGGTGTCATTTGCTCTGGAAGATTGTGTTTATTTTTCCTAATGTTTGGGATGATATATGCAATCTTAAGTGAGTAATGATGTAGTAATCTATACCAAAATATTAAATACACAGCTGCAAGGGAAAGAAAGAACGCTTTTCCACTGGTGATGGGAATGTAGACTGGAGCAACTACTGTGGAAATCAATGTGGAGATTCCTCAAGCAATTAGGACTAGAAGCTCCATTTTGACCCAACTATTCCCTTGTTGGATCACTTCTCAAAGGAATTAAAAGCATCATATATTAGCAATATATGTGCACCTATGTTTACAATGTAATAGTCTGTAATAGCTAAATCTTGGAAGTAATCCAAATGCCCATCAACTAATGAATGGATAAAAATGATACGATGGAGTAATCCTCAACCATAAGGAAGAATAAACTTGAGACTTTTATGTTTAAGTGGATGGTCCTTGAGAGCATACTTTTGAGTGAAACAAATTGGGTACATATGTGTAAATATTGCATTGTGTCTCTGGTGTGAGAAATTAAAATTATAAGTAAAATAAAATATGTATTATAGATATTGTGAAATAGTAAGTAATTGTTCAAAAGGAAAGGGGAAATGGGGTATGAAAAGGAAAGGAAAAAAGTAGGCAAGAAAAGGATAAAATGAAAACAGCTTTGTCAGGAGAGATTGAAGAGAGGGGTAGGAAGTGAGAAAAAAGAGCTAATATGTATCATGTACAGGTACAAATTCCTTATGACCAATGTGATAATTAATATCTAAATAGTACCAATAAACAATTTTAAAAGTAAATAAATGCACAGTTACATCTATAACACCTCTACAGTTACATATATACACAAACTGATATAATCGTAGCATTAATAGAGACTTGGTGAATTTCTGGGGGTTGAACTCAGGACCCTGCACTTGCCAGGCAGGCACTTATTCTAATAAACTATCTCTGTGGCTTGTTTTTGTATTTTTTCAAATAAAGTCTCATTCTTTAGTTTAGGCTGGCTTTGAACTCACTATGTAAGGCAAGCTGGCCTTGAAATCCTGACTACTACTCCTGAGTGCTGGGATTATAAGTGTATGCCATAATGCCTGGTGGAAAGAATTCTGTATCACACACACACACACACACACACACACACACACACACACACACACACAGTCACTTCATTCCTGTGATAGAATTTTGTGTACCAGTCTTCTTAGGTTATGGTGGAGATTTATTTAGTGAAACACAAGCCTAGAGTTTGCTGTGAAATAAGATATTTATTTGAAGTTAGTTTGTGAATCAATAGGTTCAGTAAAGCATATCCCTATGTATGTGTTATTGAGGCTAGTCTAATTATTTGAAGCTCTTAAGAGAAAATACAAAATACTTCCAGAGAAAGAAAGAATTTTATCTCCAGGATTCCTTGGGATGGAAAGCAACAGCATTAATTCCTGCAGACATTCCTACTGTACTGGCCTGTCCTGCAGTACACAAGCATATTTAATTCCTCTACATGTCTCTCTCAGTGTATGTTATTCTGGGCAGGCATAGCATTCTTTAACAATAAAGGTACATGTTTTTGTCCTTCTGGGAATTCCTACTTTCCTCATGACTCCATCATACCTGAAAACAGCAGTGATATCCAGTAGGAAAATCTAGCTACGTTATAATAAAGCATATCTTGTTTTCTGTGGTCTCTATGTTTTTGATAAGGCATGGGCACAAAAAGCCTTTCCTCTTTATTGCTTTTTGATACTGGGAATCAAATTTATGACATTAAATCTGTCAGGTAAGTTCTGGCCTCTGAACTATATCTCCAGCCCATGAATACACACAAAAATAATAATGGTAATAATACTTTTAGCGCATGTCAAGTTCTATTAATATTTGAAAGTCAGAAATTTCTCACTATTTCATTTATCCACTTATGTGTGGTTTAGCAATCTATTTATCTAGTCAGTCTTTCAGATTATGTTTGAAAACATACAATTCCTTTAAAATATGTAGAATATAGGGATTAAAAGTTATATTAAATGTTTGCATAGCATACTTTGATCATGTCGCTCTGTTACCCTTATGGATTCTTCCATTTCCTCTTTCTAATAGTTTCTCTGCTAATTTTGTATCAACTCTTTCCCTCTAGATTCCAAATATAAGAGATAGAGACAAAGTGACAAAAGGGGAGGGGAGTGAAGAAAAGAGGATGAGAAATGAATTAAGATATGGTGTGTACACTTACCAATTTCCTTCAATAAGTGCAGTCATTATATGCTACAAATACATCCTAATCAAAATTTTATTAGTACAAGAAAATACTCAGTAGTTGTATTTCTTTCTGATTTGGGCTGTTTTGGCTTCACATAGTGATTTTCAACTGTACCTATGTTTCTGTAAACAAAATTATTTGTCTTCTTTTTTTTTGCTTTATTTTGTTTTGTTTTTGAAAGTCAAAAAGTTTTGAATTGATTCAGGACAAGAAGGATGGGATAAATTCACTCAGTGAGGATATTTTGAGGAGGGTTGATAAAATATGTCTTTTATTGTATTTTTTTATTTTAAACATTTTCCAGTTTTGTAAATTTTTTACATCACAGTATGCTGACATTAATTCTGTCAGGCATATACGCAGGAGTGTTTTGACTGGATGAAATTGTAGCCCTATTTTAAGTATGTTGTGGATTCTTCATGCTGAGTTAATTATTCATCAAATAATTGAGATGTTAGTTTACATTCTTACCTAAACATGTTCCTTTTTTCTTTCACATCCTACCTAACATTTTCTGGGCTTTGTATTATTGCTGCCAGCCACTCAGAAATTCAATTGGAGTGAAATTAAATTTTAATGTAGCTTTGAATTTCCTTTCCCTAGTGGTTAAATAGGTGGAATTATTTTCATATCTGGGCCATTTGTACTACTTGTTTTGGGAAGTATGCATTCAACTCAGCGTCTTACTTATTGTTTTATAATATTTGATCTGTTTTGTCAAGTGTGTGTGCATTCTTTATATATTACGTTTATTGATCCTTTGGTAGAGTAAAAGCTGGAAAAGATTTCCTCACATTGTGCAAGCTGTCTCTTCATGTGATTGCATTCTTTTTTATGTAGAAAATTCTTAATGTTGTGTAATACTACATTTTGGCTCTTGCTCTTATTTTTTGAACTATGGAAGGCCCATTCTGGAAGAAGAGGTTGTTAATCTATGCCTTTGTTTTGAAGTGTCCACCCTATGTTTTCATTTAATTATTCTCATAATTATTGAAATTAATGAAACTTCCTTGTACAACCACGATCTCTACTGGTGGATACAGCAGTGTCGATGCCCACACTACCCTGCAAACGCTCCAGTGTCCTCAGTGTTTCATTCTTCTTTCTTATCTGGCTCCATTTATATAGGTTACAAATTTTCACTTGCAAATGATATTCTGCAAATGCTAGTGAAATGATGGGGCACAGTTTTCATACACAGATCCTCTTCTGTAATTAATACAGTTTTAATTATAAACAAAATTAATAATGATGCTTGAGCAAAAGAAAACAACTTCAGAGGAATACAGAAGAATGCTAAGGGGAATGGGTGAAGAAGAACAGAGTTTAGAACAGAGGAAAAAAACATTGGGATTTTAAGATTGCCTAAGAATGTTCACCTTCCATACAAGCATCCTAAGTCTAATCTCACTCCACCCCCATGTACAGCATGCAAGTCCATCCAGCAATGGTGAGAGGTCCCAGGAATTCTCACATCCCTCTTTTAATGATTCAAAGTTGTTTTCTCTTTGCCAATGTCACTGTACCTACCTCTTTGGCCTTTAAGTCAAATAAGCCTGTATAAATTGGATCAAACATTTTGCTTAATTAAGCATAAGCATAGTTTATAAGAATATAAATTATCATACATTCATTTGCCAAATTAAACATGAAGCATTGAAAACTTTGGGATTTAGAATGAAATAAACAGAAAAAAAGGGAGAAGTAAAAAGATCAATGTGATATA